>NW_011888976.1:1251208-1264845 GCF_000151845.1 Pteropus vampyrus | reverse complement strand
CATATTTACCTGATTTGACATAAGTGTGGAAACGCAGTTATAAAATGCATCTAACTTTTCAGGTTTAATACTTTCTAGTGCTTCCTTCTTTGTAAAAAGATTTATAACCTTTGGATACCATGTATTCATTATCTTCTCTTCTGCCTTTTTAATTTGTATTGATAGATCATTTTTCAGTGATTCACAATCAATTGGGCCTTTAGCTCTATTTAAAAAAAAATTAAAATTATTTTAAAGTAAATGATAAATATTGGTCTTGGTACACAATTGTTGAAACAAATAAGAGAAACTTTAAAATATTTTTTAATCTAAAGAAAAGTTCTAAAGATTTATCAGTTTTTTTAAATTGTATAGTCAAAAATACAAAGACTCAAAAAGGAGACTTTCAAATTTTAAATGTTAAATAATATACATGGGATTTTACCTAATTCCTGTTAAATCCAGCAAAACTGTATTAGCAAATGTCGTATGACCAAGGTCCAGTAACATTTTCATAATTGGATGAACAATGTGCAAATTAGTTAATATTTGATTTCTTGTCTGCAGATAGCTAGAATGCCAAGGATTAGAATAATCCAGGCCTCTGGAAAAGCAATATACCATATTAAACAGGATTCAAACAATATATTCTAAATTTTAGGAAATAATATTTATGACATGAAAGTAGTATTAAAGTAAGAAGACAGGATTGAGAAGAGGGAAATATGGTCAGCAATAGGGGACTTCGTAGATATGAATGTAATAAAAATACATCGAGATCTTGAAAGTGCATTATCTTCAGAAAGAACAGAGGTCATTTTTAAAATTTTTAAAATTAAACGTATTGGTGTTACATTGGTTAACATATGAAGAAGTTTCAGGTGTACAACTTTATAATACATCTATATATTCCATTGTGTACTTATCACTCTAAATCTAATTTTCTGTCACCAAATATCTTACCCCTTCAACCCTCTTATTTCTCCCTCCACCCCCTTCCCTTCTGGTAACCACCATACTGAGAACAGAGATCGTTTGTGAGTAAGAAGGCTGATGGCCAGGCATGAGTGTCCTGCTAACTTCCACTGTGCTCTGCCTCAATTACCTTGGGTAGAGATAAACAAACACAGTTGTGATGATTGGGAAGCAAAGATGGAGAAATCTATCTGGCATACACCAAAGCTCACTTAAGGTCAAGATGAGCTATACATCCATATAGGTTCCACTAACTGCGTAAGTAACAACTAGACAAGTACAGTGTAGAGGATACCTTTGGGGGTGGGGGGAAATAGTGCTATATTTTTTAGGTGTGTTCAAAATACCTTTGCATTTAACAGTTGTAGGCTTAAAAAATAAGTTTCTTTTCTATCTCTTATCAAAAACTAGGTGTAGTACAGTTTCTAAAATAATTTACTCACACAGGGGATTCAGGTAAAGGGCCTCCTTCATCTTCAAGCCATTTAACTGGAGGTTTCACGAGAACACTCTTTACTAAAATACATATGCACATTAATACTTATTAAAAATCCTTATAAGACCTAATCAAGTCAAAGTTTCTAACTCTGCATGAAAATGAATATAAGAAAAAATTCCTTTATTTGAAACAAAATCAAGCTCTCGGTACTATTTTGGCCTTACTTTGGAGGTGAATTCAGATATAGTAAAGCTTCAGTAAGTTCTCAGTTTTTTTGTTTTCTAGCTACTCAAAGGTCACTAGCATGGCCACTTAAGAAAATGTATTTCAATAAAACTTGCAATAATAAATCTCTAATAAATCTCCTCAAATTCATTAATATTATCTTACAATCCAGTAAATAGTATAGCAACAACTATAAAGACAAAGTGAAAAATCAAAAGGCTATTTAGCTAATAAGAATATAAAAAATTACCAAAAAATACCCTTAAATTACAAACATTTTAACTAGATTATAGGCTCAAAATAAACATTTTAAATAAAAATTATATCTAAGAAAAACATATAGCTAAATATATAACATTTGTTATTCATTATTCATATTTCTACTTTTGATTAGGAGGGCCAGGGAAGCAAAGTTAAAAGAAGCTTGACACGTGTTATGCAATACTTACCCAAATATCTCTTCATGCTTTTTTCAAAGTCACTTGACACTTCATTTATGAGACTTTCAACAAGTTCTTCTCTTTTTTTCCCCTCCTTTAAAGACTCGGGTATCAGCATTAACATATGATCTAGCCACTCCTGCTGAATAGGTACTATAGGACTACTCTCTACACATCGTTTCATGTAAATATAGTTGAACTGAGAATGTAATAAGAAAAAATTAAATGTTCTAAATGGTATAGCATTTCAATGTAACTCTTGGGCTCTGTCCCACAAAATAACATATTTTATAACAAAAACATTTAGTCCAAAAGAACAATCTACAAAGATAACATTTTATATTCTTCTTTTATTTATGAGTTCTCACTCAGTTAATGTTCTTAGTGTACTTTTCATTTTCTCGAGGAAAAACAAAGGACTTTGGTCTAACTTCCTTCATTCAACAAATATTCATTAATTCAACAAATATTCAGACATTGTTCCAAATGCTGAGGATATAGTAGTAAACAAAACAGACCAAGCCCCACTCTCTGGGAGATTATATTCTGGTATAACGAGTAGTCTAACAAAAATAGAGATGAACAAATGAAAAGACAACACTTGATCTTGGTAAAGATCATGAAAATTTCAGTTTGTGCCAAAATTAATTTAATGCAATACTAATAAAAAATATCTATGTTTTTATAGAACTAGACAAGTTGAGCATAAAGCTCATGTGGAAAAATAAACATGTGAGAACAGCTAAGAAATCCCTGAGAAAGAAAATCTACAAGGGTGGACTAGCCCTATGAGACATTAAAATATACTATAAAGCTTCTCTAATTAGAACAGTGTGGTACAGGTGCATGAATAGACCGACCAGTAGAAAAAACATAAAGTCCAGAAATAGATCCAAGACATAGGAAAATTTATAGGTATATGATATATGTGGCATCTCAAATCACTGAACAAAGATGAATGTTTTAGTGAATAGTTCTGGGACAATTCATTAGCCACTTGAAAAAAGATAAAATTAATCAATACCGTCCACAAGAATAAATTCCAAATAGTTCAGGAATTTAAATCAGACAATGAAACTATACAGACTAGAAAAAAAATGGATACATTCTTCTATAACTTGAGTGTATGGAAAAGCTTTCTATGATTCAAATCCCATGTACAAAAGGAAAAAATGATTGACAGATACTGACTACATAAAAACGTTTGCATGGCCAAAAAAAGTCATAATATAAAGGCCAAAAGACAACAGACGACCTGGGAGAAAATATTTGCAATATGTATTTCAAATAAAGTGTAAAAAGTGCTTAAAATTTTAGGGGATAGGTGAAACTTGAGGACATCATGCTAAATGAAATAAGCCAGTGACAAAAAAATGGTCTATAATTCTACTTATATGAGGTATTTAGAGTAATCAAATTCATAGAAACAGAAAATAGAATAGCAGTTGCCAGGGACTGAGGGAAGAGGGAAAAGAGGAGTTGTCATTTAATGAGTTTAAAGATTCAGTTTTGCAAGATGAAAAAGTTCTGGAGATTGGTTGCACAACAATGTGCAAATACTTAACACTACTAAATTGTACACTTAAAAATGTTTAAGATGATAAGTTTTATGTTATATGCATTTTCATTTTTTTAATTTAAGGGAAAATAAGACCAAAACCCAATAGAAAAATAGGCAGAATATATGAACCAGCATTCACAATAAAAATATTATTTAAATAACCCTTAAATATATAAAAAGATTTTAAATCTCACTCATAATTAGAGAAAGCACCTAACTTTGTCACCTAATAAAAAATAAAATAAAATAAAATTATGCCCCTCACGTTCTGTGGTGAGACTGTGGGGAAACAACCACTCTAATAAACTGCAAGTAGGAAGGCAAATTGGCACAACCCATTTAGAGAGAAATTTTGCAATATCTAACAAATCTACGCATTGACCTAGATGTCTTACTTTCAGAAATTGAAAATATACCTCTAACAACACAAAAACACACATATACAAGGTTACTCATTGCAGAAAATATTGGAAGCATTTGAGAACTGCTGAATAAATTATATATCCACACTTTGGATATATAATCCAAAAAAAGTAAAAAAAGAATGAGGAAATGAAATCAACACATTGTACATCCTAAATTTATGCAATGTTATATGTCAATTATATCTCAATAAACCTGGGAGAAAAAAGAATGAAGAAGATCTCCTGAACGGATATGAAGTGACTTCTAGGAAAAACAAAATACAAAAAAAATATTTATAGTACGATGCATTTTGTGTAAGATAAAAAGAAATAAAATATATCTGTTCCTTTATGGAAAATTAAACACAGGAAAAATAAATCAGAAATTAATGATTGGTTATATAAAGGGCATGGTTTGGAATGGGTAGAAAGTATGGGGGAGTGCGAACAGTATAGAAAGGATGGGAGTATACATTTTGTTATGGTTTGCACTTTTAAACCATGCTATTGTTTCACATACTCAAAATATAAAGAAAATCAGTAAGAATGGGGTGGGAGAAACTCAAAATTAAAAAAAAACAGAAAGAAATGAACCTAACTGGATTAAAAATTATTAACATAGCCACACTGAAAGAGGTGTAGAACTAACCAAAATAACTTCTGAACACAGTATTTTGACTATATAACTTTAAACTAAGTACAAAAAGTTATAGAAAAATATTGAACTATAGTGGATACACTTGTTTTTCAGTGTTGTGAGTTAGCAATTTTATAACCGTTTATGTATATTTTAAGATTTAATAAAGTAAGTAAATAATTGTTCAGAAAAGCCAGATTTCTCAATGTGAGAGAAGGGAGCTACAAATATAGAAAGAGGGAAGACTAGAATGAACCTTATGATGATGAACTTGAATAGGAGGCATCAGTAAAAACAAATGGTTTTTAAGATAGGTTATAGAAAGATAGATGGATAGACAGACAGACAGATAATTCCCTACCTCCTTCTGCTGAGCCAAGAAGCAATTATGTCTAGTGTCAAGAAACACACCTAACACACATATCATGGTTTCTAAATACCATTCTCTACTAAAGAGAGTCAGGAATCCTTGGAAAAATGACTGATTCCAGGGTTGGAATAGGAAAAGTACAGAATGAGCCTAAAACATCTCTTGTGATGGTCCCCAATCCCTCACTATATCAATAGGCTGACCTCTGTCTAGTAATGAACTTGAACTCCTCCCCATTCTTTCACTTTCCTCTATTCTTAGGTGATCTTACCTAGTCCCATGGCTATAAATATTATCTATATATGTTGATGGGTTCTAAATCTATATCTGTAAAACTGAGCTCTTTCTGAACTCTCCAGCATAACCAACGACTCCCTAGCTCCTAATCTGTTCAGTCCTCAGTTTTAGCCATCTCAATAAACAGCATCAATTACCCTGTGAAATCAGGCAAAAATCTTAAGAGTCATCCTTGGTTCTTCTTTTTTCATCCTCTGTATCTAATCTATCAGCAAGTCCTATCATTTCTGCATCTAAAATATATCCCGAATCTATCAATTTCTTACAGCTCTATTTCTATCGCTCTATTCTAAACTACAGGCATCTCTCACCTAAATCGTTGTCTTCTACAACTGGTTCTTCCTGCTTTTTACTCTTGCCCTGGCCATATTCCATTCCCTAAAGTGTCAAAGTGTTTTTTCCCATGTCATTGTCAAGTGTTTTTTATCATTAAAATGTAAATCAAGTTCTAGTAGTCCCATGAGTAAAATCCTCCAATGACTTCCCATTGCACTTTGAATAAAACCTGAACTCCTTCCCATAGCCTACCACGCTCTCATTACCTGGCCCTGACTCCTTCTTCAAGTTCACTATATACCCTCCCATGAGCTGGCCTTCTTCCAGTGCCTGGAACATACCAAATAGTTTTCTCCTTCAGGTACTTTAAACTTAGCTGTTCTTCTGTTGGAAAATTGTCAATTCCAGGTCTTCCCATGGTTGGCTCCTTTCTACCACTCAGGTCTCCAAAATGTAACCACCTCTGGGATGCCTTCTCTTACCACCTGCTTTATAAGACCCAACTCTCTCACCAGTCACTATCATATTACCCTGTATTTCCTTCATAGTACTTACTGCAGTTTTTTGTTTACTTGATAACTATATGTTTTTCCCATTAGAGCACAAGCCCCATAAGGGCAAAAATTATGTCCATTTTGTTCATTGACCTTCAGCATCTAGCATAGGACCAACTGCACAGTAAACATTAAGTACCTTATGAGTAAATGAATTACAGACAAGGAAGATATTTTCTCAATCCCCCAAATCTATAGCAGTTCTATAAAGCAAGTCGTGGTCAAGCTATGAAATAATTATATAAAAAACTAGGCATAAATAAAATTATTATATGACTATTTAGTGACAGGAAGTTTAAAATCTATAATTTTAATTATGTGTCATTAACATGCCTTTTTGTGGTTTAATCTTTTCACCTCCTAAAAGTATATCTGTTGTATGTCAATTATATCTCAATTAAATATATACCTATATACATACATTTGACCCTTAGAATTGAAGTATATATTCTTCCTTTATCAAAAAGATTTCCATCTTTTCTGGGTGAAATCATGTTTTTTAAAAGTCTTTTTTGAAAACTTCCTATTTTATGCTCTCACTATAGTCTCTTCACACTTCTATCACAACACCTGTTACATTTTACTGACATAAATGTTTATATTTATTCACCAAGCATGTATTAAGTATCCACTACTGGTACTCAATACCATAGTTGTTAAAGATACAAAGATGATTGAATAAAAAGCAATTTCTAGCCTCAAGACTAGGAAATAGACCGTTTTAATACATAAAAAGATCAACAAAATACCTAATACAACGTGCTATGTAAAATAATAAAAATGAACAAGGTATAATGGGAGCAAAAAAATGCCATCTGTCCAAACCCACAGGAATAGGGAAAGGCTTCCTGGGGATGATGACTGAGCTGAATAAGAGACAGCCAGGTAAAACGAAGCGTGGGTGGTGAGGGGATATACAAGGCAAAAGCAACAAGGTGAGAAATGCCGTATTTCCTCAAAGATTAATAAGCAAGTCCATGTTAGTAAAATATAAAGTATGATACAGAAAGTGGTGAGAAGAGATGCTGGAAGATAGGGAGAGGTCATATAATAGAGCTTAATGCATGCCACATTAAGCTTCAATTTTATAGGTTATGGAAAGACACTGCTATTGTAGACAAGGCAAGATATGAAGGCCTAATCTAAGGCTAGGTCAAGAAGAAGACTGATTGGAAAAGTATTCAAAGCACTTGGGGACTAATTGTATGGCAGGTGGGTAATTCGAAGGGGGAAAGAGAAGTTAAGAAAAACTCAAATGTTTTAAGCACAAGTGACTGAATAGATAGTAATAACAACTAGAATAGAGAATAAGGATGAAGAGGAGTCTTTTGGAGGAAGCTGATGAGTTCATTTTTTTAACTTGTTAAATTTAAGGTATTTGTGCATGAAAATCTCTGGGAGTAATCAATATATAGAAAGTAGTTGAAATCAGAAAAGGAGAGAATCATCCAGGGAGATTCAAGGAAAGGGAACAGTGGGCCTCAGTCAGGCAGAAAAGAGAAATCCATAAAGATAACAGAGAAATAATAGTTAGAGAATCAGAAGAATAAATATAAGAAAATAAAAAGGAAACAAATAATTAGCAGTGTCAAGAGTCAGCTAGAATTGTCATTATTTTCAATTTCGGCTATTGTAATGGGTATGTAGTGATAATTAATCATGATTTTAATTTGCATTGCTCCAATGGCTAATGATACTGAACATCTTTCACGTGTTTATTTGCCATCCATATACCCTCTATAAAATATCTATTCTTGTCTCTTATGCATTTTCTAATTAGATTGTTTGTTTTCATAACATTGAGTTTTGAAGAGTTCTTTATACATCCTAGATACAAATCCTTTGTTGGATATGTGATTTGTCAATATCTTCTCCCAGTGTGTAGCTTCTCTTTTCAACCTCTTAACAGGGTCTTGCAGTGAACAATAGTTTTTAATTTTGGTGAAATATAATTTATTAGGGTTTTTTTTTTTCTTTCGTGGATTGTGCTTTTTATGTCAGGTCTAAGAACTCTTTGCCCAGTCCTTGGTTTTCTTCTAAAATTTTTATAGTTGTACATTTCTCCTCTGTTTCCTTCTAAAAGTTTTTAAAATAGTTTTATAATTTACATTTAAATCTATGATCAATTTTTAGTAATTTTTGTACAACATGAAAGGTTTAGCCTGAGGTTTGGGATTTTTTGTTGTTTTATTTTTTATGGATGTCCAATTGCTCTACCCAATTTGTTGAAAAGACTATTCTTCCTCCACTGAATTGATTTTCGCACCTTGGTCAAAAATCAGTTGATTGTACTGTGTGGGTCTAATGGGTCATCTATTCTGTTCCACTGATCCATGTGCCCAATTATTTAAAAGTAAAAAGGGTTTTAAAAAGTCAATTGGAGGTCTAGTAAGAGTAGTATTTTAAAAAAATATCCTTTGGATTTGGCTATTAGGGGTCACTGGTGACAACCATGAAGTGGTTCCTAGAAGCCAGACTGGCAAGAGCAGTGGGTTGAGGAGTGAATATCCATTTATATGCCCAACTATCTATTTTAGATTGTAAAACATTAGAAAGAAAGAAGTGTGGAGGAAGAGTGAATATGCTAAACTCATAAACACAAATATGTCTTGCAATTCACCCAGCCTCACATTAGATATTTATGAACATTTTGGGGATGTTTTGTATCAGTTCTTACACCTAGTAAAGAGGAAAATCCATAAAGTCTTAAGTTTGCAGAAAAGTTGGGAGGAAGAGGGAGGAGGAGGAAGAGTATTTTTAAACAACAAAAAACTTGGAATAGTTAAAATGAAGTTCTTTCAAAGATCCTCAATCCATGTGGAGATATCCTCAGTCCTCGATCCCCAAAGGGAACTTTAAGGGACTTGGAAATCCTGTGTCTCTATCTGGGAATATCTATAAATTCCTCTTTTGTGTAACAGCTCCATGAGTTTCCATATCCTTTGCTGTTAAAGAAAATTTTTATGTTGTAATCTTTCCACCAATCACATCCTAGGCCCATGTTTGTTACCCATGAAGTGTCTTTTTTTTTTTTTTTTTTTTTTTAATCTCTGGCATCTAGCATGTGACTAGCTCACAATAGATTCATTCCTAACAAGTAATCATCATTATATCAATATGAAGACAATAAAAAGAGAGATGCATTTTCCTTGATAAATGCAACTTTGACTTTTTCTTTCAGTTGTTTGGAATAGGAACTAAAATATTTACAACTAATCTTCAATTTAACTCTTAAAACTCATATTGTCATCCATGACATGCTTGTTCCTTTAGGCAGAGAAAATAAAAATCTCAGTTTCTAAATTTATCTCTTTTCTAGAATGGCACTTAACACATGGTCTTAAAAGAAGCTACTTTGTAATAATCTCTTTGAATATTTTCAAAACAATAAATATAAAAAATTGAACTCACTCCTTTCTTTTTAATTTCACTGGTCATCTGTCAAAAACAAACAAGACATAATTAAATCAAGGAGAAAAAATTTAAATAATTTAAGTTTTAAAAATTAAAATATAAATACTTTAAAATACATGTATTATTCTTTAAAAATATTAATTATATTGAGATAGACTTAAAATAATTAAGAATTAAAACAGTATAAAGATAAACTTTTTAAAGGGAAAACATAAACTTACAGTTGGAGGATAATCTGGCTCTGGTGATAAAGATGTTTTTTTATCTAGTGTTCTGTCTAAATTTCTTTTGGCTCCATCGAGTCTGAAATATATAGTTAAAAATATTCACCTGTCACCAAATATTTATTGATAACTATATATATATATAGTTATCTACTAGGTTTTATTAAAATGTAGCAGCAATATATCTCAAGGAATTTATAACCCAAAAGGGTGAGAAGATTTTTTTTAAAGTGCCATACGAAAGGTATAGAACCCTGATGGTTCAGAGGAGGAATAAGTTCACTTCCACCTGTAGATATCTATAAAGGCTACATGAACAAGTTAGCATATGCAATGAGCTTTAAATAAAGAAGAGTATTTCAAGTGGAGATGTGATTTTCCCAGGTAGATGGATCTAAAAAAAAAAAACAAAGACCCTGAGAAACAGAAAGGCAAAGGAATGCTCAAAGGAAAAGGTGGGAGTAGGGAATTATCCAATATGCCCAGAGATTACAGGACCAGATGGAAGTAAGTTTGGAGAAGTGGATTGGAGTATGTAGCTAAAGGCCTCAAATGGCAAGTTTTTTATTAAATGGACAATGGAAAGTCACTGAGAGTTTTCGAACATGAGAACATTTTTAGGAAGACAAATCTACCAATTTGTAAAGGCTAAATACACTGGAAGAGATGGCCAAAGCAGAGAGAATACAAGTAAAAGAAAAGAGACCTGAGAAAGAAGATTGGAGGATGCCATGCATGACAGAAATAAGAAAGAATAATTGAAGGAAGCAAAGGAGATATGGTCAGAAAGGCAAGAGGAAACCCCAAAGCACAGACTGGTAAGTTCCATGAAGACAAGGACCATATATTCTTTGTTCACTGCTCTATCTACACTACTTAGTGTCCATCAAGGTCAATAAATATCTGTGGAATGAATGACCAAAATAGTGAATTTGGAAAAAAAACTCCCATGTCTAGCTCTGTACCTTATTTGATGGATGAATACTCTCAGAAATATCAGGTTGTACCCTAGGACAGGTGTAGGGGAGATAGCATTCATTTCTTTCTGAGGTAGCCCATTATTGTCAGCTAGCTCATATTCTTAAAAACAAATTTTTATGTTGAATTGTAGCCTTGTAACTTCTATCCTCTGGAGTTATATACAAAGAATCATGTTTTTCTTCTATGTTATCCTTCCAAAACTTAATGATACCTATCCAGTTCCTTCACTATTCTTGTCGATGAAAGTTACTATTTACGGTGAGTTTACTTATTATGTTTTGAGTATGAGCTTAAGGTCTTTATATACATGGATCTCATTTAACTTCACAAAGATCCCAAGAGGTAAACATTATTTTTTAACTCCATCTTACAGATAGGAAGATGAAGATAAGTAAAATTCCCTGAGTTGAAAAATTCACATGGCTAATAAGCTGCAGAGATGGGATATGAACTTAGGCCTGTCTGATGCCAGAGTCTACACTCTCACCCATTAAGTCAATCAGCTTCCTTCAAATGAGGTAGTTTCAAAATTCCTTACTTTCCTCTGTAGCTACTATGGTTTATCAACATCTCTCTTAAAGTGTGATCCCGGAAATTCCAGATGTTGTTTGACTACTACAGAGTGAAAATTTTCTCTCCCACGTTCTAGACATTCTACATTTATTAAAGCAATCTAAGACTGAATTAATAAGCTTCTTTTGAGTAGCTTCATGTTCCTGTTGAATTTTTCTGAACCTGATCAAACTAAAATTCCAAAGGATTTTTCACATGAAGCAGAAAATAGGCCTGGAATATCCTCCTTCCTCTTTTATTTAACCATCAAGGCCTAGGCCAGACTTCCCTTCATCCATTATTAACTCCCTAAACAGCCTAGCTCTCAGTGATTGATACTGTCAAGGAATTTGCCTTATACTTGGTATGCTAGTTGGCACTAGCTGGCTTGCACTGTAATTATTCCAACATAAATATGTCTAATTTCTCTGAGCTCTTTATATATAATTGTCACCCCTTAATATAGCAACAACTTTCTGGAGTATGTGTTCTCCTATTGCTATAAATGTAAAGAACTAGGAAGAATATGAATGAGCCTTTTTATTCCGTTTTTGGTTTGCGTGTTAACAATGAAAAAAACAAATAAACAAACCAAAACAAAATTTTAAAGGACTGTGTGACAGAACATATGCAGTAAAGGAAAGAACAATTAGTCTGAATCAAGAGGGATATAGTGGCTCAGAAAGAAGTGGCTCATTCCTGGGACTCTGGAAAGCTACAAAATTATTTTGGCTCAGCCAAGTGTTTTCAGGAACTGGTCCCAGCAATGAGCCCAGTTCTGCGCACCATTCGATCTCGTACATCCTACCTCTACCCTGCAACTCCATCCACAGACTTCACCTCACCTTTGAAACAGGGACGACTATATTCCTATTGCTTAATAAATAGAGGTAAGCAAGGAATGGAGAATCACAAAATCTATAGTCATCCAGAAAAATGTGTTTCTGTTATAAAAACTTTTAATTCCAAATGCATTTTTTTCCAAATAAAACACATGGCAATTCCAATCTCAGCATTAACACAGCACTCTGCTTCAGGTTATTTTGAAGCAGTATTTTTTATTAAGCACCCAAATGAGAGGAACACTATTTACAAATCTGTACAAAGCTCGATAAAGTTCCTCCTTAAAAAATCCATTCATTCACTCATTCATTCACCAACAATAACAAAGTCTTTCACAATCTGCCCCTACCTTTCTATCTTTACCTGATACAACTCTTCCCTATGGCCCTGATACTCCAATGACATTGGTCTTTATCAATTCCTAGAACACATTAAACGCATTCATATTTCAGGGCTTTCATGTTTGCTACTCTCCTTGCTAGAGTGCTGTTTCCATGTTTATTTAAATGACAAGTTTCTGATTGTTTAGATCTCTACTTAAGTATCATCTTCACAGGTCTTTCCTGTATTGTACCTGGGAACATCTTCCCTGTCACTCGCTATCCCACTATCTTATTTCTTCATAGTACCAACCACCTTCTAAAAGGTTAACATGTTTTTTTTTTTTTAAATGTATTTACTGTCTGTCTCCTCCCATTAGAACATAAGCTTCTTAAAGACAGTCCTTTCTGTTGTATTTTCTATGGTCTCCCCAGTAACAAGCACAGTGTCTGTGTAATAGTAAGTACTTAATGTCTGCTAAATAAACTGATGTAAGAGGAATACATAGAAAGGGTTAAAGATGAGTGAGTAAAGGGTTAAAGAAGGGTTAAAGAGAGTAAATAGGAGAAGGCTTTCCAGAGGAGGTGATCCATAGAATAATTCTATAAGAACAAATATAAGGATTCAAGGAAACAAATATTGTTCAGTGAAGAAAAATGCAGGGAGCAATTGTGAAATTTATTTTTTACTAAACTGAAAAATATATTAATGGAACTACAAGTAGTTCAACATGACAATGTGAGAAAATAAAAGATTTTAGAATAAGATATGTCACTCCTAAGGAACTCTCATCTCTATTCTCTCAGTCTACTGAAACACTGAATAGAGAGTCTTAGAAATGAAGTGGGTAAAGGATTTCTAATAATACATATACTGACATAAGTTAATATATCTTATAAATTTGGATTTAAATATGATTAGATGATTGATTAACTAATAAAAATGTAAATCTAGAGGGGCAACCAAAATGGCATAGATGATAGAGGCTCTGTTCATCCCTCTGGCGACCAAATCAAAGTTATGACAGAAACCAGGAGCAGCAGCAAGGAGAAATTGCCTGGGATCTTGATGAACAAGCCGTACAACTAGGGAGAAATCCAAGAAAGCACCCTGCAATGGCAGAAGGTAGGACGGGGCAAGGACGC
>NW_011888976.1:1243635-1249657 GCF_000151845.1 Pteropus vampyrus | reverse complement strand
AGCAAAAAAAATGTAAATCTAAATAAGTTATATAATTAAAAGACCTTTTTAGTTGTAAAGAAAGTAAAATTTGCAAAAATTTAAATTATTAAATTAGCAACAATATGATCATCAACAATATAACAGACAGTAAAACTTAGTCACTTGCAAAAAATATGTATAAATGAGGCAAACTAAGGAGGGGAAGAGAATGCAGAAAGAGGAGAAATCCACCAGAGAGAAATTTTCCATTTCATAGTTTAGTGTTGCATTAGAATCATACAGATGAGATCACTGCCTTTTTCCTATTTATCCTCAGAGCCCAGCAGAGTCAGGTACCTAGGAAATTATCAGTAACTGCTGAAATGAACTGAACCATCCTTATTACAGCCTTTGGTAGCTAGTACCTAAATTAGCTTTAATTTCCACTAAATTGGAGGGGAAAGGGCAGAATGTCAGGCTATATTTTCTTTTGTATATAAAAAAATTTAAGTACAAGTAGTTTCAAGATATTTTATTAAGTATTTGTTCAAATACAATGCTACTTGTAGAGCCCAATTACTTGGTTTTACTTTCAGGGACCAGTATGGTTATAATATATTGAGCATAGGTATAGAGTGCTGCTTAAAGTATGTGAACTCTAGAACTGGACTATTGGGGTCCAAACCCCAGCTGCATGCCCTTGGGTGAGTTGTCTAACTTCTCTGTACCTCAGTTTACTCATCTATAATTTATATTTTATATAAATTATAATTTATAATTTATATCTCTATAAAATAGAGATAACAACAGCCCATCTTATAGGGCTGTTGTGAAAAGTATAGGGCAAAGTAATAAAAATAATGCTTAGAATAAGCACTGGTTAGAGTAAGCAATATATATCATTTACCATCATTATAATTACTTTTTCAATTATTTTCCTAATAAAACTTTAAGATGGTATTTTGCCCACAACCTTCATTTTTAAAGCTTTTTGTGAGAATATGAACACTAATCATTTCACTTGAATTCCAAACAAGATTTACGAATATGCTACTTACACTAACTGATTAATTGTCTTCTTCTGCTCCTTGTGTCTTCTGTAATGCAGCAGCTTACTTTGTGCTGGTGTTTCAGCACCTATGTCTTCTCGGGGCCTGACAATGGGCGGTAACTTCAAGTTCAGAGCCTCCTTTTCTGCTGCTATGGCAGATTTGTTTGGATCTGACATCTTGGTCCCCTAAAGATTAAAATATTCTGTGCTCTGAAGAGAAAACGTCCATAAAGCCATTATTGTAAAAGCTAGCTTCAATATAATCATATCTTACATATCAATACCAAAAATTCTAGGTCCTTTTAGATCTTCCTCCCAAGTATGGCATTTAAAATAAATGGTCAGGCATTCCTGTTAAGAGTTCTACCGCTCACTTGTTATGAAAAGATAAAGCAGTCACTTTCACGTTAGGGCTTCAGTTTCTTCGAGGATGAAATTAAGGCACTAGATTAGATGCTCTCTAAATGCCTACAGTTTTAAAATTCTGGGTTGAAATTTTCCCTAAGATGCAAATCGCAACAACAAAAAAGTCCAGTTGTTGAGGTACAATCTCTCTCCCCCAAAATTAATTTAATGTCATTGATATTTAAACATCAATATTATATGATTGTCTTGCCACCTTCCTAGGAAGTGACACTATGATCAAGCAAAAATAGTCATACTGAACGCACAGGAAATCTAAAATGTCATGTAAATATTGAACAATTATCTTGATAGGAACTGCATTTGCCACGACACCCACAGAATTTGGAGATACCTGCCTTGCAAAAGGTATTTCAGAAGCCACCCAATTTGAGATTCCTGGTTTGGGAGACAGGTGAAGGGAAAAGCTGAGAACAAGTAAGTACCTGTTTTACACTACTTCCCAGCTGCGCAGATAAGAGGGAAATGTTCAGTGAGCTTCTCATCTGGAGAAAGGAAGAGGGAAAACGAGGGGTGAAACCTCCAGAATCCCACCGTATCCCGAGCTGGGCGGTCGCCTGCCGCGTAGATACTAAGTTGTCGCCATAGAAACTGTCACTGTCGCAGTTGAAGAGCGCAGTCGCAGTTGAAGAGACTGGGTAAAGGTTGCCTGGAGAGGCAGTTGCTGAGCTACGACGGATTAGGATTACCTATCACAACAATATTTCATTACTCAAATAAATGGTGGGTGGGTGAACGAAATTTTTTACTTAACTGCCTTTCTTTGGAAAGGGTCCAGAAAATCAGGATCTTCAAATTGCAGAAAACTGCAAGACTGGAAATTTGGATCTGTTGGAAAATAGACTTATGTAAACGCTCTCAAAGGAGTTTCAAGTTTTCAAGTGTCCCCATTGTGGCTTCCCTATAAATATTGTAATTGATCAGCAATATAATTTATCTTTTTTCTATAGATAGTATTTGTTTATACAGCACTTTTCCTTCAGGAAATCCTTGGCAAAAAAAAGGTCATGTAAATTTGTATGCAAATTTTATGAGTAAAAAGAGAACAGCAATCTATATCATACATCTTCTCTCAGTTATTTAATCAAACACTAATCTAGTACTGCTGTGAAGAGATTTTGCGGATGTAATTCAAGTCCCTAATAAATCGATGTTAACGTAGGGAGATTACCTGGGTGTGCATGTGTCAATCAGTGTTAAGTCCTTTTAAAAAAAAGGTTTAGGCATAACCTGAGTCAGACTCCAAACAGAAGCTAACTCTACAATTACTCTCCTCTCCGGATTTTCCCTGCCTGACAGTCTCCCCTACAGACCTTGGATTTACCTAATCAGCTCCCACAATTTCCTATGCCAATTCCTTGTAATAAATTCACATATATACACATACATCCACATGGATACATATAAGGGGCATATATAATCTACTGGTTCTGCTTCCCTCATTAAGCCCTGACTAATACAATGCATATCTTTTAAAAACAGCTTTAAGTAGGTATAATTTACATATTCTAAAATTCACCATTTTAAAGTATACAATTCAATGATTCTTAAGAAAATTTATATAGTTGTGCAACTATTACCAAGATCCAGTTCTAAAGCATTTCCACCACTGCAAAAAATTCCCTTGGGGTCACATGCAGTCAATCCCACTCCTATCTACAGCTCAGGCAACCACTGATTTGCTTTTGGTCTCTACGGATCTATAATTTCTGAAAATTTCATATAAATGGAATATATATTATGTCGTCTTTTGTCTGGCTTCTTTCAATTAATGATAATGTGTTTGAGGTTCAACCATGTGTAGTACGTAACAGTTCATTCCTTTTTATTGCTGATAGTCTTCCATTACAAATATATCATATTTGTTTTATCCATTTGCCAGTTGATGTACAGTTAGATTGCCTCCAGTTTGGGACTATTACAAATAATCCTCCCATAAACATGTATGAGTCTTTGGATTAATATATATTTTCATTTCTCATTGATAGAAACCTACAGTGGAATTGCTGGGTTGAACAGTAAGTCTTGTGTTTGACCTTTTAAGAAACTGTCAAACTGTTTTCCAAAATAACTAAAAGATTTTACATTTACATTCCTATCAATAAAGATTTTCTCCTACATCTCCTAGTTTTGGATTTTACTTTTAGATCTATGATCCATTCAATTCCTGTATGTGGTGAGAGGTATGGATCCAAGTTCACTTTTTGCATAATTATATAAATTATATATTATGTTATATATATTTGCATCTATATATAACTGTTCCAGTACCATTTATTGAAAAGGTTGTTCTTTCCTCCACTGAATTGCCTTTGTGTCTTTGCTGAAAAAAGTCAATTGAGCATTATGTAGAGGTTTATTTCTGTACACTCAATTCTATTCCATTAATCTGCATGTCTAACTTTATACAATCCACACTGTCTGGATTACTGTAGCTTTAGTAAGAATGCTATAGTTTTAAAATTGTGTAGTGTTAGTGCTCCAACTTTGTTCTTTTATAAAAAGAAGTAATTTTGATTATTGTAGGTCTCTTGCATTTCCATATAAATTTTAGGATCAGCTTAACAATTTCTGCAAAAGAGGTAACTGGGATTTTAATAAATCTTTTACTTTGAAGGAAAGGAAAAAATGTGACTATCTAGACATGTTTAATTTGAAGATTAAAATCTTTCCTTAAAAGCACTATTTCTGAGTCCAAGGGTTAGAAATATTATTTATGACAGCAGATAATCTCAAAACCTTGATAATTTATAAGCACTTATGGATGTAACACCAAAATGTGATTCTTTAATACTACACAAAAAGTTTCATCTACTTAATAGAAATGTCAAAGATGCTAAGAGCATTTATTAAGCTAATTTAGTATGCTAATACCATGTATTGTTCATTTCTAAATTGAAAATGGGATTACAGGGAAAATAAATGAGTTTATATGCTTAAGAGTTCTTCATGGAGCAAAAGTGATAGATTTTATCTAGGTTCTTTGAATTTCTTCAAACTAATTTTTTGATTGCTGTTATATTAACATTAGTTATACCTTATTAAATGATATAGCTATATCATATATTATGTATACTATGCTGGATAGCAATCTAACAGCATATATAATCATAAACTATAATGTAATCATTATAAACTACAGTGAACATATTAAAATATAAGAAACAAATAGCACTGCTGGTGAGAATGTAAACTAGAACAGCCAATATGGAAAAGAGCACAGTTTCCTCAAATGTTAAAAACAGAACTTCTCGGTAAACACACAATGCAATATATATATGCCTTACTGTTGAATTATATACCTGAAACTTACTGGATTTCATTAACCAATGTCATCATAATAAAAAAATAATAATAATAATAAAAAGAAAAAAGACATTTAACTTTGTTTTATAACTGTAAAAAAAAAAAAATAGAACTATCATATGATCCAGCAGTTTTACATTGGGGTATATATCCAAAGGAAATGAAACCATTATCTCAAAAAGATATCTGTACTCCCATGTTCACTGCAGCATTATTTATAATAGCCAAGACACAGAAGTAACCTAAGTGTAAGTATCCACTGATGGATAAAGACAATGCAAAACATATATAGATATATAGAGATATAATAAAATATTATTCAGACATAAAAAAGGAAATCTCGCCATTTATGACAACATGGATGGGCCTTGAGGGCATTATGCTAAGTGAAATAAGTCAGACAAAAACAAATACTGTATGATCTCACATGTGGAATCTAAAAAAAAACCGAATTCATAGATACAGAAAACAGATTGGCGGGTACCAGAGGCAGGAGAAGGTGGGACGGTTAAGGGGTTGCAGGAAATGAGAGAAGGTGGTCAAAAAGTAAAAACTTCCAGTTATCAGATAAATTATTTCCAGGATATAATGTATAACATGGCAGCAATAGTTAATAATACTATATATATACTTAAAAGTTGCTGAGAGTAGATCTTAATGTCCTAATCACAAGAAAAATATTTGTAAATATGTGAGGCAATGGATGTTAATTAAACTTATTGTGGTAATCATATGGCAATATATACATATATCAAATCATTATGTTGTATACCTTGGACTAATACAACGTTATATGTCAACTGTATCTCAATAAAATGAATTTTTTTATTTTAAAAATACAAATAAATAGAAGAGAATGGTCTCTTAAATAAAAAGCAAATGGAAATATTAAATTTTGAATATTATAAGATTACTCTGAAGTGATATCACCAGGGACTACTCAAAATTTCTGTGCTATCACTCAAAACTACAGTATCATATTGACCTTAAATAAAAAGAGAGAGGTATGTTAATAATTTATGCTGTTAACTGACAAGGTTATTAACCAAAGTGAAAGTAACCACAAGAAACTGGTCTTCACACGATAATCTTTGCAGTCATGTGTTTAAGGAAAAAGAATAACTCCATCAAACCTAACTTTTGATTAGTGAAAAGTTAGCTTGTGTTTCTTGATATAGATGGAGAATGGATGAATAAAATGATTTCTATCAGCTGCTTCTCCTTTTGGTATCAGAAAAAGCATAGTATTGGTTCAGTCTTCCAATCTCAAATTTTAATTAT
>NW_011888976.1:1228114-1243585 GCF_000151845.1 Pteropus vampyrus | reverse complement strand
CGGTGGGCGTGGCCTCTGGCGGGGGCGGGGCCTGGGGCAGGGGGCGAGCCGCGGACCGCGGGCCGCTGAGCTGCAGCTGGGGAGCTGACCGCTTCACCGCTGCCGGCTCGTGGGAGGAGGCGCCTCTGTTAACCAGCCGCTCGCTCTGCTGCAGCAAGTCCAGGAGAAGTGGCACCTGGTGGAACACCTGTCGCGGCTGCTGCCAGAGTCGCCTCACGCTCTTTCTCCGCGCCCACGATCCTTCTGCCCGGGATCCCCGTGCCCGGGCTCCCCGGCCTCCCGGCCCCCCAGGCCGGGGCGCCCCCTCGCGGATCCCGCCTGTAGATTCCGCTTCCCCAGCGGTGCGGATCAGTAGCACCGACTCCGCCTCTGCCCAGGGCGGCCCCCACGCTCCTGCGCCCTGGTGACCCCCGCTACTCTCAGTGGGCGCCCCAAAGCGGGGTTCACACACCCAAGGGCAGCAGGAAGAAAAGGTGGGAACTTGTGTTTACACTTTTATCTCATTCCTTGAAAATTTGTTTCTGTTGAATGTTTTATAATGTATATAATTTATGTACTTATGCTATAATTTAGCCTCATAAAAGTATAGCTTCAAACATACTATTATGTATTATTTTGAGTTCAAATTAAACTTTCTATGTGAAGTTGTGGCATTTTCAGAACACTTTCACTCAGACACTTGCTCTTGGAAGAATTGACAAAAGATAGTAAAATGAGGAAGATGCTGAACCATGGGTATATTACATTCCTATTTGTGTAAAAAAGTAGGAGTAAGAGCATATATTCATAATTGTTTGTGTATGTATAGGAGTCGAGGGTAGACGTATTTCTTTCACAATGGGTATGTTTTACTCTCAAAAAATATCAAAATAAACAACTAAAAGAAAGAAGTATGACACTTTAAGGCATCTATCTCAAAACCATGATTAAGATCCTGCTACAGGGTTAGATTAGATCAGTTTGCTTGAAGGAAAGTCACTTTTTCTAATAGGACTTTTATGTTTACATAGTCTGATTTAAGATTGAGTCCTGCAAAGTCACAGAAAGGAAAATTGGGGGGATAAGAAAAATGCCATTTTAAAATTCATACTGCTGAATGTGGGTACTATGGAGTACTGAGATTTATTTTTGTCTTTCCTTAGGTCAGTTAGTTGATATGACTTTTATCCCCATACTGTAAGCCCTGGAGGATATATACATACATATATGTATATATATCATCGGCATCCAGTCACCTGTCAAATGCTTGCTGGGTAGGGACAGGGAGGGCAGGAATAGAAATTTCAAATGACTGCAAAATTCACCCTCCTTTTAGAACACAGTTAAAAAAGCTTATTTTCCTCATCGTAAGCCAGGGGAAAAGGTATGGCTTATTATTAAATACCCACTATAGTTATAGACTGTGGTAAAGTGTATACAAACAGATCCTTTGTCAAGAAGAGACTTTTCAATTTGTTCTTTGAACTTTCAAGGTTTTTCTTCAGTAATTACAGAATATTAAATTATATTAAACATAATGTTTCTTGAAATAATTTCTTCATTTGACTTTCGATGAAACTACACTTATTTTTTCATACTCGCTGGCTATTCTCAGTCTCTTGTCATTCATTCAGCAATGCTGTGTGACCTGGAACAAGTAACTTAATCTCTTGGGCCTCACATCAGTAAAGGACGTTTTTGACAGTCATCGCTCACTAAACGGGAGTTACTATATATTGCCCGTTGTTATTAACTACCACAAAAGCTCAGCTCCGCACGTCGGCGCTTGCTCCGCTTGAGGCGAACCCACCACACCTCGGAAGAGGGTTGGCAGCGTCGGGAATGCTGTGGACAGGAGTTGAGCAACGTTTTCCACTCCCGAAGCCAGGCTGGCAATACAGGTAGAGTTACCGACGCTCTCGTGCAGCTCAGCCCCAAACACTGCGAGAACGGTGCAGGAAGTTACAGCCCCAGCAAGGCACCCGCCTCCTCCAGGGAAGCGGAACCCGTGACACCACCCAGCCACTTCCGGCTTGGCGCACCTTCCCTTTCATCCTCTAACTGCACTTTCGATAACGACATGCAGCCTAATAGTTCCCTCAGGCAGCTCTATATTTTCTTAATTTTCCCCTCTTTATGACTCCCGTTGAAGACGAAAATTAAGATGGGAGCTACTAGAAACAGACGTGGCTATGGAAAAAAGGAGCAGCTGCGCGGACTTGGCGAAAGTGCATGGCGGGAGCACCTGCACCCTCTCCTCGCGGGCCGGAAGTTTAGGGACTGAATGGGTCCCGGAGCCGGCGGCTGCTGCTCCTCTGTTTCCACCTGAGACTTAGCGGCAATTCGGCCGCCTGTCTTGTCAGCCGCTGGGGCACCAGGTTCATGTGGAGGCTCCCAGGCGCCCGTGCCGCGCTTCGTGGGGTCCGCGCGGCCGTCGAGCGGCACAGTCGGGCTGAGGCTACGACTGAGACCGTGGCGGGCGCGATGGAGCGTGCTGTAGTGCGATGTGTGCCCTCGGAGCCTAAACTAAGCCTGTCGTTCGCGCTGGCGGACGGCAGCCATAAGAACATGCAGCGTGACCAGAGCGAGCCGCTGGGTCGGGCCCTCAGCCGGATCGCCACCAATGCCCTCAAAGGCCACGCTAAGGCGGCTGCCGCCAAGAAGAGCCGGAAGAACCGGCCAAACGTGGCCTGTGCGGGGCCCGGGCCAGAGCCGGCTGCGGCCTGCGAGCCCGTGGTGAAGCTGTACTACCGGGAGGAAGCAGTGGCTGAAGACGTGCTCAATGTAGACGCGTGGCAGGACGGCGCGGTCTTGCAGATCGGCGATGTCAAGTACAAAGTGGAGCGCAACCCGCCCGCCTTCACTGAGCTGCAGTTGCCACGCTACATCATGGCCGGCTTTCCGGTGTGCCCCAAACTCAGCCTCGAATTTGGGGATCCCGCCGGCTCCCTGTTCCGCTGGTACAAGGAAGCCAAACCGGGATCGGCACAGCCTGATGGCGGGGGCCCCTCGTCATTGTCTCGCTCTTCTCCCTCTCCTAGTTGGACGGAAACGGGTGTGGACGAGCGCGTCTACACCCCGTCCAATGCTGACATCGGGCTACGGCTCAAGCTGCATTGCACCCCAGGCAATGGGCAGCGCTTTGGGCCCAGTCGGGAGTTGGAAAGTGTGTGTCTAGTGGAGGCCGGGCCGGGCACTTGCACCTTTGATCACCGACATCTCTACACCAAGAAAGTGACGGACGATGCTCTCATCCGCACCGTCTCCTACAACATACTGGCTGACACGTACGCCCAAACTGAGTTCTCGCGGACCATCCTGTACCCTTACTGTGCCCCTTACGCCCTGGAGCTCGACTACCGCCAAAATCTTATACAGAAAGAACTCACCGGCTACAACGCCGACCTCATCTGTTTGCAGGAGGTTGACCGCAACGTGTTTACAGACAGCTTGGTGCCGGCCCTTGAGGCCTTTGGGCTGGAGGGCGTGTTTCGAATCAAGCAGCAGGAAGGCCTGGCCACTTTTTACCGAAAGTCCAAGTTCAGCCTTCTTAGCCAGCATGATATTTCTTTCCATGAAGCTCTGGAGTCTGATCCACTTCACAAAGAACTGCTGGAGAAAGTAGTTTTGTACCCATCGGCGCAGGAGAGGGTGTTCCAGAGATCTTCTGTCCTTCAGGTAAAGTAATTCCGCCACGCCAGTCTCTTTACACATTCGTCCATTTTTTTAGGGCCCTGGAAAGGGATGGGGGTAGAGCTGCTTATAATTGAGATGAAACAACAATACAGATTTTACTGCAAGGTTTGCTCTTGTGTCTTCAGCACAAAGGTTAGCTTTCGTTCATTGGGTAGATACTGATTGAGCACGCTGCAGGTTGCCTTGAACAAGACAAATAGGGTCTTTTATCAGTGCTTACAATCTAGTGGGAGACACATGCTAAAAACAAGAATGATAGTAATAGCTAATATTTTCTTATTACTCGCCAAGCACTGTTCTAACGCATTCTAAAGTACTTAAAATTTAAGTGACATGTTTTACAAAGTGCTCCATAAATATTAGCTATTTTAATTTTGGGCTTATAGTAATCCTGCTATTCCCATTATTTAGATGTTATTCTTCCCATTTTATAAATGAGGAAGTGGTCAAGTTTATTTATCCAAGTTCACACAAGTGTGGAGCCAAGATTCTTACAGTTAGTTATATATTCCATTATCACTGGGCAGGATATTAACTGCTACTTAGCCTAAGCAGTCTTAAGCTATCTTAATTTTTCATGACATGTTCATTTTGTGTTTGTTCAGAGTTTTAGGTAATTGATTTTGTTCACAGTAAGAAGAGTAGCTACCATTTTGAGCACCTATTGTGTTTCATGCACCTCCACGTAAGCTCATTTAATTGAAACCACACCATAGTCCCCCTTGCGGGGTTGGGGGGGAGGAGATTATAATTATTCTTTTTTATCAATGACAAAGTTGGTTTAGAAAAAAAGTGTCTCTCTTCAGGTCACACTGCTGTAAATGGTAGAGTGGGTATTCAAACCTAAGTCTGCCTCACTCCAAAGCCTGTGCTTATCCACTTAAAAACACTATCTCCAATCTTAGTGTTATTATCTAAAATGTATTCTTTTTATACCACCTGTATATGTTGGACTATTATTAAACATGTTTCAGTGAGTCCTATTCACATATACATGAATAGTCCCCCTTAGTGGTTTCATGGATTTCCCTGGTTTCAGTTACCTGTGCTCTGAAAATACTTAATGAAAATTTTCAGAAATAAGCAATGCATACATTTTAAATTGCCTGCTGTTTTGAGTAGCATGAATGGAACCTTGAGCCTTGCTCTGTCCAGCTCTGTACGTGAACCACTCCTTTGTCCATCTTACCCATTCAAGTTACCCTAACTGTCCTATTAGTCACTTGGTAGCTGTCTTGGGCATCAGATGAACTGTCACGGTATCACAGTGCTTGTATTCAAGTAACCCTTAGAACCTGATGCTGTGTCATAATGCCTACGTCTTTGACTCACTTCATTTCATTACGTAGGCATTGTATCATCTCATATCACAAGAAGGGTGAATACAGTACAATGAGATTTTGAGAGACCACATTCACATAATTTTTATTATATTATACATATTGTTATAATCTGTTTTATTGCTAATCTCTTACTGTGCCTAATTTGTAAATTAAACTTTATCATAGAAAAAGCATAGTATATATAGGGTTTGGTACTGTCTGCAGTTTCAGGCATCCACTGGGGGTCTTGGAACATATCCCCAATGGATAAGGGGGCACTACTGTATTTGAAAACTCTTGATAATTAAAGTGAAATTTAATAATTGTGATATTTCATTAGTATGAGAAGGATATAGAGTAAAATGTTAGTTCATCATATAGTCTTAGATAAAAAAATATTCAGAAGATTGACAGATAGCAACTGAAGTCTTGGCACTTTCTGTTCGTTTTAGGTTTCTGTTCTTCAGTCTACAAAGGACTCTTCTAAAAAGATATGTGTTGCTAATACTCATCTCTACTGGCATCCCAAAGGTAGGTTTTACTGATTTTCACAAGTGACTTAAACATTGGTAACTTAAGGTCAGTAAAGCTGTTTTACAAAAATATTTTTTTTTCTTTAAGTTTTATTGACATATAATTGACATATAGCACTATACAAGTTTAAGGTATATAACATAACATGACTTGACTTACATATATTGTGAAACAGTTACCACAACAAGCTTAGTTAACATCCAATACCTCATATAGATACAAAAAGATTTTTCTTTCTTGTGATGAGAACTTTCAGAATTTACCCTCTTAGCAACTTTCTAATATACCATACAGGTGTGTTAACTGTGGTCATCATGTATGTTACGTCCCTAGGACTTATAACTGGAAGCTTTATATCTTTTGGTCACCTTCATCCAATCTCCCACCACACACACACAAATATATATCTTGCATGTTACCTAGATACTGAAGTTTGTGCATTATTTTTTTTAACTTAAAGGCAATTTGAAAAAGTACTTACATTCATGTTTTTTTATATTTATAGGTGGATACATTCGTCTCATTCAAATGGCAGTAGCCCTGACTCACATTAGACATGTCTCATGTGATCTGTATCCTGGCATACCAGTTATATTTTGTGGGGACTTTAATAGTACCCCATCAACAGGAATGTATCATTTTGTCATCAATGGCAACATTCCAGAGGATCATGAAGACTGGGCTTCCAATGGGGAAGAGGAACGATGCAACATGTCTCTTACCCATTTCTTGAAACTGAAAAGTGCTTGTGGTGAACCTGCTTACACAAATTATGTTGGTGGCTTTCATGGATGTCTGGATTACATTTTCATTGACTTAAATGCTTTAGAGGTTGAACAGGTGATTCCACTACCTAGTCATGAAGAAGTTACCACCCACCAGGCCTTACCTAGTGTTTCCCATCCCTCTGATCACATAGCACTTGTATGTGATTTAAAATGGAAATAGAGTTTTCTTTAATGGAATTTAAGTCTGCTTTAGTAGGAGATTTAACACAAAGTTTATGTGTAACCTTCAAAGAGGAAAATGAGACACTAAGGTACAGTGTTCTTATGCTACTAGTTATGTTCCAGTGTCTTCATTACATGACTGTTCATAATCTTTGCATAATACAGTTTCCCTACCCTTTTTTGTCTTACACTTGGAGGAAAAACAGACATATTTATGACTGGCAGGAAGAACATTGAATTATTGTGTACATTTGATAAGTACTTTTTTTTAGCTAGTAATTAAGAGTTTTGTAAAAAACCATTTGAATGATGCTATAATTTTTCTGTCATAACATATGTCAGATGGAATCATGTTTATATAATTATAGAAAAAATGCATTCAAGTTAAGGTGAGAGGCCTAAGTTCTGACACATGGAAGAAATAACATTAAGGTCTACCTCTACCTCAGTTTGGTTAGCAATTTAATACAATTTCAGAGCTTTAACAAAAGATTAAAATATACCATCATCAATTGTTATTGCTTCTCATCTTTCATTTTGAATTAACATATTTTCATTCTCTTATTTTTAGTGTTTTAGTTTTTAATGTATGGTACAAGTGGACATATTTATATTCTCTTTCTTAAGATGCAAGCACAATTTAGTATTCAAAGTGAAGAGCAACAAAGTCAACCCTATCCCATTGTCTTTAATAACTCTTGCTCATGAAAAATGTTCATAAATCAACAGGGTATTTGACCATGTGATATTAAAGAATACAGCACAATACATTACTTTGTGAGAAATTGCCTACTGATGTGGGCTTTAAATTTTGGATGAACTATTGAGCATTTCTATGCTAGAATATTTTGAAATTGTTGGTTTTTACAAATAGGAGAAAGGAGTAGGGCGGCTTTTGAGCACCTAAAACTATTCCTTTTATAGATTTGAACATTATAGTTTGAGTTACAGGGAAACATTGTATATATAATTTATATACTGTAAAAAATTAATATAAAGCCAAACTTTTTAAAATTAGAAATTACAGTTTTACTGATTACTGTCTAGCCTAGAGTGGTAATCAAGCATTTCTCAGTCAATTATTACCATACCTAATTTGTAAAATGCTTTAGCTGTTTGCTTTTTTGATGTTCAGGATAACTGTTATCTCATTTCTGCATTTAATTTCTAGCTTATAGATATTAAAAGCCCACCAACTTCAAGAGCTGATTTTCCAGTCATGAGAGCCTTTGTTCCAAATTATTTCATCTCTAAACCCAACAGCATAAGAATGTTCCCCTTTTGGTAAAGTAGCCTATACTTTCATACTCTGCTCACTATCCAATCAATATATTGTTAACTTTTAGTTTAGTAAGCTTGAGAATGTCAGAGGGTTTTACCTGCACTTCACATTGAACTTTGAAGTACTTAAAAGTACTTGAAGGGAAAAATTAAGGTGGCAGTTTCTTGGAATCTTGTTTAGAAAAAGCTATAAATGAAAAATTGATGCTACCGAATTGTGCTTTCGTAAATAACATTTCTGAGAGCATTTTAACATAAGTTTACAAATACATAAATAATATATTAAAAGCAGAATCTGTTTTGCAAAATGTGCTTTCCTTTTAAAACTTGGTTTTGGTCTGCTTTAAAACAAACATGTTGACAGAACTCTTAAAATAACTTGAGAGAAAACAGCTTTAAAGCAAAAAGTTGAAAAACAAAAGAAAAATGGTAACATGACATACTCATGCCCATGAGAAAAATATATAGGTCCTATGTTAATAACATGGCTAGCTAAATTGAACTCTGTTCAGAAAACTTTAAGCACTTATCAAACATTCCACATCCAGAATCTTTAAATTTGATATTTGCTGACGAAACAATGTGATCAGATCGTATATAGGCATTTCAGAATATTAAAATATAGAATACTATGAAGTGCCATATACTCTGGTTAAATCTTCAGTATACAGATGTTAGTATATAGGAGTCCAAAGGTAGGGAACACTAAGAAAACAATAAATAGCATACAAAAATTTCCTTGTATTCACGAGTTAGAATAAAGCATTATTCAGAAATGTTTAAGTGTTTAAAGCCATCTTTGTGACTGAATTTTTCAATTACATTTGGATTTTTAGTACATTTAATTTTAATGTGAAAAGTCCTATGGTAAACCACATTTTATGTCACAAATTCTTGCTGTAGGAATTAACGTTCCAAAATTCTATAATGATTATAAATGACTAAGAATATTATAAAACATTATCCTGTTCTATGAACTCTTGCACAGTTGCCACTGTAGACATATACACTAGTTCATAATTTATTAACAGATCATTTCAGGCTGTAATGTTCTTTAAAATTCTGAATACTAAAATCGGTTGTTCCAAAATTCCAAGAATTTCACTGAGTGATAACTTTTCTGAGAGGCCAAGGCCTGATATAATGTGATAGTATTGGTCTGGAGGTAGTCCTCTGAGGAACATAATAGAGGGAGAGGGGGTCCAAAGAACACTACTGTGGTAAGATCTCTCTGGTGGAAACTGACAGCTATAGGCCGCCTATTCTCCAGCTATGAAAAACAAGAGGTTCTCTTCAAAATGGTTTGAGACAAAACCAAAATCCAAATTAATGAGAGGTAATAGTTTGCTCTGCTAGTTTTATCACAAGATTCACATGGCAATTCAAAAAGGAAAATCTTTCAAAAATTATAGTCAACACTAATTTTCTGAACATTTAAATGTCTTGAAATTTTTAATATTTTGTTAATATAGTACTAGAAGGAAATGTTATCTAGATTTAATTTTGGGAGAGGAAACACCTTTAAGAGCTTTAACTGATGTGGGTAATATCCCACTTCTGTGGTCCCACTTAATGAGAAAGTCCATGCTTTAACTTATTGAATGTATTAGTTGTATTAATTTGGGTGATTTTTACAGCACTAACTTTAGAATAACTACATTCTGAGATGGCAATACCAAAGCATTTTTTAAATTGAAATTCACATAAAACCATTTATAAGTGTAATTCCATTGCATTTAGTACATTCACAATGTGGAGCAACCATCATCTCTAGTTTCAAAACATTTTCATCACCCGAAAAGGAAAACCCCTTACCCATTAAGCAGTCTTTTCCTATTCCCTCCTCCCCTCCAGCTCCCAGGCAACTACTAATCTGCTTTCTGCCTCAATGGATTTCCCAATTATGGATATTTCATATAAATGGAATTATATGTGATCTTTTATGTCTGACTTCTTTCACTTAGCACAATGTTTTTAAAAGGTTTATCCATGTATATGTACTTCACTCCTTTGTATGGGTGAATAATAATCTATTGTATGGTTATACCACATTTTAATTATACAAATGGACATTTGGGTTGTTCCCACCTTTTGACTATTATGAATAATGCTGCTATGAACATTTGTGTACAAGTTTTGTTTGAACACCTGTTTTCAATTCTTTTGGTTATATACCTAAGAGTGGATTGCTAGGCCATATGGTAATTGACTTTTTGAGAAACTGCCAAAATGTTACCACAGAAGTGGCCACATCGTTTTACATTCCCACCAGCAAGTTATGAGAGTTTCAATTTCTCCACATCCTCGCCAACTTATTTTACATTTTTTTATTTTAGGCATCAAAGTAGATATGAAGTGGAATCTCTACCAATGAATTTTAAAACTTGTTTAGTCTAAGCAATCATGTTGTTGCAGTCATGAACTAAATTATTCACAATGGATTATACAACCTATATATTTTCCAGAGAGCTCTTCTTCAGCAATTCCTACTTATTTTTACAAGCTCATTGCTTCTTTTTAATAGATTTGGGAATAACGTTACAAAAATACCAAAGTCTGGAGTATAAATACAAATAATTAAAAACTTAGTATAACAAAAAAATAAAAGTCACTTTAAAAATATGAGTCCATTTCAGTGATTTCAGGGAATGAATTTGCTTACCAACGTTGGCTTCTAAATGGTTTAGCCATGTTACACTGTTACCACTTCCTAAATCCCAGTTTAGGTACACAGTAGTAGAGAGCAAGAATGTCTAAATACTAATTCCTAAGAAACAGATGGCTGTGGCTGAATGTACCTTACCAAATTCTAATGCATAATCATAAAAAAGACTAAACTACTTATTAAAAATCTTGTCTTGAAAATAACCTTAAATCCAAGGTAAGCTTAAAAAAAAATCCATTAAGCTAATGACGTTAAAAATTATGGAAAAAATATTTTTGCAAGTTGGCCATCTTCATAGTGTATTAAATTATATTGAAGCCAGGTGCTAAAATTAACATTTTATATATAAATGATCATCTTTAAATTGTAGACCTTCAAAATACTAAACCTTTTAGTTCAGTTGGCTGATGTCACCCTAAATATAACTAGCAACAACAGCTGGATTCATTCTAACTCTTAGCTTGTCAAAATCATGTTCATATTGTTAGGGTTTTTTACTCACAATTTTCAATTTTCTTCAGAAACTTCACTGAAAACAAACTGAATCACTTCCCATCTTCTCCATTTTGCACTGATTATGTCAAAGTGTTTATATAATGCAATCCATTTTGCCCAGTAACTCCACTTTAATGTTATCCTAGAGTTGCCGATGTACATCTTAACTGTATTAAACTATTCCTAGTTTGCATTTTTACTGATTTCATCTCATTTGTGCTCTAAAATTGCAAATGGTTCAGTAAGGAACTGGTTGGACTTTATTTAGTTGGCTTTCTTATATTGGATGAACAATATACACTTTTCAAAGTATTGCATATCTTTTTTTTCCCTGTGGAGTAGTGTGAAGAAATAATGTATCCAGGATACAATTATTTAGAAATAAAGCTGGCCCTTCTTCAGAAAAGCTGAGTTAAGGATAGTGTTTTGGATATCAAACCAAAGATTATTTCTGAAGCTGTAGAATTTTTAATTATTATAAATAATGTAATTACATTACTCCCCTCATGTTTATTACATACCTAAAAACATCCTGTATCCTGGCTTGTGTCCTTTTTCTTCTCCTAAATGGAAGAATCCCATGATGCTTTGGTTTTTCAATCTAAAAATTGATTTTTCCTCTTAAAGGTTCTTTGTCACTGCATCTCAATTGAATTGACAAGGTCTGGCCCCACAAAGAAACCCCATACTCATTAACAGTTACTCCCATTTCTCCTTTCCTCAGCTCCTGGCAACCATTTACCTACTTTTTGTCTTATACATTTGCCTACTCTGGACATTTCATATAAATGGAATTATACAATTGTATAGTCTTTTTAAAGTGGCTCCTTTCACTTAGTGTGTTTTTAAGGTTCTTCCATGTTGTAGTTTGTATCAGTACTTCATTCTTTTTTATGATGAATAATATTCCATTGTATGGACATACCACATTTTCTTTATCCATTGGTAGGTAGGCATTTGGATTGCTTCCACTTTTTGGCTCCTCTGAATAATGCTGTACATTTGCATACATGTTGAGTGGACATGTTTTCATTTCTCTTGGGCATATATTTAAAAGTAGAATTGCTGAACCATATAGAAAATGTTTAACCTTTTGAAGAACTGCCACACTGTTATCCTGAATAGTTGCACCATTTTTCATTCCCACCAGCAATCTTGAGGCTTCCAATTTCTCTACATCACCAATACTTATCATCTTTTTGATAACATCTATTCCTAGTGTGAAGTGGCACCTCACTGTGGTTTTGATTTGCATTTCCTTGATGGCTAATGATGTTCAGCATCTTTTTATGTGCTTATTGGCCATTTGTGTATCTTTGGAGCCCATTTTAAAAACTGAGTTGTCTTTGTTGAGCACCGCCCCCCTTCTGTTTTAAATAATCACCCCTCACCTCTTCGGGGCTATCCAAGAGGCAAATCTTACTCAATCTAAGCTTAATGCACCCTTAATTAGTTGAATGGCACTCAACCCAGCCTGGAAAAAAATCTACTGCCACCAAAGTACTAGTCAGTTCCTGAAACAGCTCCCTGCCTGCAGATGGCAGTGTTAAGCCCCACAACACCAACTGAGTACTTGGATGCCCAAAATAATTTAAAAGCATAGAAACATTCCTAAAAACATGGTGGAATGAGAGACATCCCCAGATCTTTCTTCTTGAAACAAAAATAAGCTGAACATCTAACACTCAACAAAAAACACCCAAACTGCATACCAGCACCTCTGAGTGTGAGATCTGTGTATAAGAGCTACCACAGGTCAGAACCCTGGATGTTGGGTGGTGGACTGGGAGAAACAAAGAAGCTGCCTCTCGCAGCTGGAGCTCCCTGCATGAGGAGGAGTAGGAGAGAAGGTGCAGCGGGTTCGCTGAATAGCCCTGCCTGGGAGAGCTTTGAGCTCCATGCAGCCCATGGCAGGGCTCGGGGCTCAGGGCAAAAAGCAGAGAAATGGAGATGGCAGAGAAGCGGGAATGGCATTGAAACAACAGTTGATTGTTACCAGTCATGGCTGCATAAAGTGAGGCTGAGCCCAGAGGGCTCCTTGCCCCATATCTTCTGGAACAAACACCATGGAGCCCAAGGGGAATCTGAGCAAATGCTACCGAAACTGTCGCTAACATTGAAAAGGACTGAGACTGAGGGTAGCGAGCGTGAATGAATATAAGAGGAAAAAAAGCATTATTAAGGCTTTATATAAAGCAAAGATCCGAGAGGCTTAGACGCCACTCACTGGAAATCAAAAGAAAAACAACTTCTTTGCAACAGGCTAGAGACTTTTATATAATAAATCTTTCTGGAAAAAAAAAAAATACTTTCATTAATGCCCAGGCAGAGAAATAGTCCATTAAACACCATTAACAACCAAGGGGACAAAAAGAAAGAAAGAAAGAAAGAAAGAGAAAAATCTCCAGAAAATAAGCTTAAAAACATAGAAATATGCGACTTAAATGACAGAGAATTCAGGATGGTACTTCTGAAAAAACTCAATGAGATCCAAAACAATTCATATCAACAATTTCAGGAACTGAAAAAACAACTAGATGAGCAGTTGTTCCTTTGGCAAGGAGATTAAAAGCCTCAAAAAGAACCAAATAGAACTTCTGGAGATGAAGAACACACTTCAAGAGATGAAAAATGAAATATCAAGGTCGGGAAATAGAGTCAACAAAATGGAGGAAAGGATAAATGATATTGAAGACAGAAATCTAGAAATAAATCAGAAGGAAGAAGAGAGAAATCTAAAAATGAAAATAATGAAAGAGAAATACAAGAACTAGCTGATACCATCAGGAGAGGAAACATAATAAGAATGGGCATTCTCGAAGGGGAGGAAAAAGCAGGGATTAGAAAGCATTTTCAGACAAATAGTTGACAAGAATTTCCCAAATCTAAGGAATGAATTGGAGCTTGTAATTCAAGAAGTCAAAAGAACACCCAATTATCTCAACCCCAAAAGACACATTATATTAAAATTATCAAAAATCAATGACAAAGAATTCTCAGGGCAGCCAAGGAAAAGAAGACAGTAACCTATAAAGAAAAACCACTAGGTTATCGTCGGACTTCACACAAACCTTACAATCCAGAAAGGAGCGGAATCAAATATTCAAACTATTAAATGAAAGAAACTACACCACCTAAGAATAATGTATCCAACAAAATTCTTCTTTAGATATGAATGAGGAATAAAGACCTTTACAGACATAGAAAAATTGAGGGAATTCTCCACTACAAGGCCTGTATTACAGGAAATACTGAAAGGGGTCAGCTCGCCTAAAACAAAATGACCAAAAAAAAAAAAAAAACACAACTAGGAGTAAGGCAACTAGCAGGCATGTAGAAGCAGAGGAGTGCAACTCTAAGAACAGGGCATTATAAGCTTAAACAATAAGAGATTTGCTATAGCAAGATAGTAATGAATGTTCAGCATACATAGGGACAAATTGAGACAACAATGACAGAAATGGGGAGGATTCAAAGACCCAAATTCACAAAAGGGAATGGAGATAAGGCACATGCAGAAGAAAATGGACTGCTATATATACATAACTATCCTCTACTTGTTTGTAATGGTAACTACACACCGAAGATTTAGAACTGAGATATATAACATAAAACCAGAAGGACCAGAGGGAAAACCCACAAAACCCAACCCCCCCGCAAAAAAAACCCCACATAAAACATACACAAGGACAAGGAAGCAATGGAAACACCGAGCTACCAGAAAGTAAAAGATAAACAAATAAAGCCTAAAATCACAGAATAAAAGAAAGAATCCAAATTAGAGTAGAATTAAATGAAATTGAAAATGAAAAAAAAAATAGAAAAAAATGATTGCAACAAAGAGCTGGTTCTTTGAGAAGGTTAATAAAATTGACAAACCCCTGGCAAGACTCACTAAAGAAAAAAGAGAAAGGACACAAATAAACAAAATTAGGGGTGAAAGAGGAGAAATTACAACAGACACCACAGAAATAGAAAGGATTACACAAGAATAATACTATGAAAAAGTATATAATATCAAATATAATAACTTAGAAGAAGTGGGCCAGTACTTAGAAAGATATAACCTTCCTAGACAGACTCAGAACTGAAAAATCTAAATAGACTGATCAGCGGTATAGAAATTGAAATAATCATTAAAAACCTACCAAAAAGTAAAGTCCAAGACCAGATGGCTTTACCAGTGAATTCTACCTAACATTCAAAGATTTAATACCTACTCTCCTCAAACTCTTTCAAAAAATCGAAGAAGAGGCCATACTTCCCAGCTCATTTTATGAAGCCAATATTACCCTGATACCAAAACCTGGTAAAGATAACAGAAAAAGAGAAAACTACAACCTCTCATGAACACAGATGCAAAAATACTAAATAAGATACTAGTGAATCAAATACAGCAACGTATTAAAAAAATTATACACCATGATCAAGTGGACTTCATACCAGAGGCACAGGGATGGTTCAACATATGCAAATCAATTAATGTGATGCACCACATAAACAAATTAAAAAATAAGAATCATACAATCATATCAATAGACGCAGAAAA
>NW_011888976.1:1225213-1228064 GCF_000151845.1 Pteropus vampyrus | reverse complement strand
AACTTCTGGAGATGAAGAACACACTTCAAGAGATGAAAAATGAAATATCAAGGTCGGGAAATAGAGTCAACAAAATGGAGGAAAGGATAAATGATATTGAAGACAGAAATCTAGAAATAAATCAGAAGGAAGAAGAGAGAAATCTAAAAATGAAAATAATGAAAGAGAAATACAAGAACTAGCTGATACCATCAGGAGAGGAAACATAATAAGAATGGGCATTCTCGAAGGGGAGGAAAAAGCAGGGATTAGAAAGCATTTTCAGACAAATAGTTGACAAGAATTTCCCAAATCTAAGGAATGAATTGGAGCTTGTAATTCAAGAAGTCAAAAGAACACCCAATTATCTCAACCCCAAAAGACACATTATATTAAAATTATCAAAAATCAATGACAAAGAATTCTCAGGGCAGCCAAGGAAAAGAAGACAGTAACCTATAAAGAAAAACCACTAGGTTATCGTCGGACTTCACACAAACCTTACAATCCAGAAAGGAGCGGAATCAAATATTCAAACTATTAAATGAAAGAAACTACACCACCTAAGAATAATGTATCCAACAAAATTCTTCTTTAGATATGAATGAGGAATAAAGACCTTTACAGACATAGAAAAATTGAGGGAATTCTCCACTACAAGGCCTGTATTACAGGAAATACTGAAAGGGGTCAGCTCGCCTAAAACAAAATGACCAAAAAAAAAAAAAAAACACAACTAGGAGTAAGGCAACTAGCAGGCATGTAGAAGCAGAGGAGTGCAACTCTAAGAACAGGGCATTATAAGCTTAAACAATAAGAGATTTGCTATAGCAAGATAGTAATGAATGTTCAGCATACATAGGGACAAATTGAGACAACAATGACAGAAATGGGGAGGATTCAAAGACCCAAATTCACAAAAGGGAATGGAGATAAGGCACATGCAGAAGAAAATGGACTGCTATATATACATAACTATCCTCTACTTGTTTGTAATGGTAACTACACACCGAAGATTTAGAACTGAGATATATAACATAAAACCAGAAGGACCAGAGGGAAAACCCACAAAACCCAACCCCCCCGCAAAAAAAACCCCACATAAAACATACACAAGGACAAGGAAGCAATGGAAACACCGAGCTACCAGAAAGTAAAAGATAAACAAATAAAGCCTAAAATCACAGAATAAAAGAAAGAATCCAAATTAGAGTAGAATTAAATGAAATTGAAAATGAAAAAAAAAATAGAAAAAAATGATTGCAACAAAGAGCTGGTTCTTTGAGAAGGTTAATAAAATTGACAAACCCCTGGCAAGACTCACTAAAGAAAAAAGAGAAAGGACACAAATAAACAAAATTAGGGGTGAAAGAGGAGAAATTACAACAGACACCACAGAAATAGAAAGGATTACACAAGAATAATACTATGAAAAAGTATATAATATCAAATATAATAACTTAGAAGAAGTGGGCCAGTACTTAGAAAGATATAACCTTCCTAGACAGACTCAGAACTGAAAAATCTAAATAGACTGATCAGCGGTATAGAAATTGAAATAATCATTAAAAACCTACCAAAAAGTAAAGTCCAAGACCAGATGGCTTTACCAGTGAATTCTACCTAACATTCAAAGATTTAATACCTACTCTCCTCAAACTCTTTCAAAAAATCGAAGAAGAGGCCATACTTCCCAGCTCATTTTATGAAGCCAATATTACCCTGATACCAAAACCTGGTAAAGATAACAGAAAAAGAGAAAACTACAACCTCTCATGAACACAGATGCAAAAATACTAAATAAGATACTAGTGAATCAAATACAGCAACGTATTAAAAAAATTATACACCATGATCAAGTGGACTTCATACCAGAGGCACAGGGATGGTTCAACATATGCAAATCAATTAATGTGATGCACCACATAAACAAATTAAAAAATAAGAATCATACAATCATATCAATAGACGCAGAAAAAGCCTTCAAGATTCAGCATCCAGTTTTGATCAAAACACTTAGCAAAATTGGTATAGAAGGAAAGTACTTTAACATAATAAAGGCTATATATAACAAACCCTCAGCCAACATTATACTTAATAGTGAAAAACTAAAAACCTTCCCTCTAAGATCAGGAACAAGGCAAGGCTGTCCACTATCGCCGCTGTTATTCAGTATAACATTGGAGGTCCTAGTGAGTGCAATCAGGCAAGAGAAAGATATAAAAAGCATCCAAACAGGAAATAAAGAAGTCAAACTGCCACTATTTGCAGATGACATGATTCTCTATATAGAAAACCCTAAAGACTCCACAAGAACACTACTAGAAACAAAAAGCAAGCACAGTAAAGTTTCTGGATACAAAATCAACACTCAAAAATCCATAGCGTTCCTATACTCTAATAATGAAGTGTCGGAAAAAGAAGTGGAAAAGTAATTCCTTTTGCAAATGCAACAAAAGGAATAAAATACCTAGGAATAAATCTAACAAAACATGTTAAGGACCTATATAATGAAAACTATAAGAACCTATTAAAAGAAATCAAAGACGATACAGAGAAATGGATATTCCATATTCTTGGATTGAAAGAATCAACATAGTTAAAATGACCTTATTACCTAAAGCATTATACACATTTAATGTAATCCCCATCTAAATGCCATTGGCATTTTTTAAAGAAATAGAACAAAAAATCATCATATTTATAGGGAAGCACAAAGACCCTGAATCACCAAAGCCATCCTGTGAAAAAAGAATGAGGCTGGAGGCATCACTCTGCCCAACTTCAAATTATACTACAAAGCAGCAATAATCAAAATGGCATGGTATTGGCAGAAAAACACACACAGAGACCAGTGGAACAAAATCGAGAG
>NW_011888976.1:1164483-1223762 GCF_000151845.1 Pteropus vampyrus | reverse complement strand
AAAAAAAAAGCATACCATGAGAACAGTGCAGAAATCCCTGGCAAGGTCAGGAAGGCACTTGACTCAACTATCCTTTAAAACACAAAGGACCTTGCAGGCATCTACTTACTAATACAGCTGCTTTAATTATCCCCTGAGTTGAGATTGATGCTTTTGCTATTTCTCACATCTCTGTTACTAGAATATAACCAATGAGGAATTTTATATGGTTTGTGTAAATAATTGTAAGGTAAAGGATATATGTCTAAAAGTAACAGTAAGTAACAAAAGCAGTCAAGTAGTGGTGACTTCAAGTTAGGCATCTGAATAAAATGTCAAACCTATATGTTAGAAGAAATTTATCAAGAATATGCTTGAGCTTAAATGACTCTTGGGAGTAAATTTTAGAGCCAAGACCTAATCAATTCCATGTTTATATTAATGTAGACTTTAAAATAAAATATTTAGATGACCTTAATGAAATTAAAACTGTAAAGCTAGTATTTCATTCCTAACATTTATTCTAAAAATAACTGAGCTGATTTTAAATAAACATCATTTGGGAAGATTTATTGTGCCAATACTATCTCAACACTAACTCTGCTGATTCTTGTAAAAGGTAACCTGCTGGTAGATTATTTCAAATCACTTTCTCAATTCAACCTTCTGAATAGGTAAAGAGACCCTAGAAATGATTAATTTTCTCTATACCAGAACTTCAGATAATGTTCTTGCAGATATACCAACCACTTGCTCTTTATTATTCAAAGTTTTCATATTAATTCTGCCAAAGTTGGCAACTAATATTTATATTAAAGGAACATCCAACATGACACCAGGAAGCATAAGCACTTATTTCCAATGACAAGTCAGAAGTCATTTTCACCTCCACAACCAAGAACCAGAAACTTCACACTTATTAAGTTTGATCCAGGACTTCTGGTTTCTGATCTGGCATATAAGAAGCTTGGAAGTTGTCCCTCTGTCCTAACAAGAAAATACTCAAAAAACTGAAATATCAACTAAGAGAAACGTCACAGGGCAAACCAGTGCCCCCCAAATTGGAGAGACCAACAGGTGACTACAGAAAACACAGCTTAAAGGAGCAGAAACCTCTGTGGGAACCAGTGCCAGGTAGGGAAACCTCAATTTAAGGAGTTGCTAGAGGCTCAGTGTGGACAATTGGGAGTTAAAAACTCCAGGGGAACCCAGTCATCAGGGGGAGGGCCTACACTCTCATGAGTTTTCCTCCTAGATCTCTGCCAGCTCCTCACAGTGAATAGAAAAATCCCCTAATACTTCCAGCTCCTCACAGTGAATAGAAAAATCCCCTAATACTTCCAGCGGGGGGCAGGGGAAAGGAATCATTGAAAAATGCCAGAGAATCCTGTTCTTCTTAACAAGGTCTGCCCTCAGGAGAAACTAACCAGACCCTACTTACAGAGGTTTTATCAGAACCCAACGGACCAGGCAGAAAGGAAATACTAAACTCTGGCCCATTCTAGCCATCCTCTCCCACCTAAGGTAGAGAAAAAAAAAATCTTGAGAAATGCATGCAAAATTCACAGTCCAGAAGCATAGGCTCACTAAAAGACTAGGATCTAATCACAGGGCTATAGAATGCTTCCTCTACCTCCACACCTTACCACGGTATTATTTAAGGCCTCTTTACTGTAATTCCTTTTACCCACTATACCATGTTCAGTAATCTAGAAAAGATTACAGGCAAAAAAGTTTGATAAGAGTGCAAGCATCAAAAGCATGCTCAAATTTGGTAAAGTTGATCGAATTACCAGACCAGAAATTTAAAACAACTATAATTATGTTAAGAGGTAGACAATATATAAGAAAAGATGGGCAATGTTAGCAGACATGAAAATTCTAAGAATCAAAAAGAAATCCGAGAGATAAACACTGTAACAAATGAATTCCTTTGATGGTCTTAATAGACTAACCATGGCTAAGGAAAGAATCTGAGTTTGAGGATATCTCAACAGAAACCACCAAAACTGAAAAGCAGAGAAAAAAAAGACAAAAAACAAACAACAAAAACCCCAAAACCCACAAACTGTAAGCAAACAAAACCAAATCAGACTATCCAAGAACTGTAGGACAACTACAAAAGGTGTATGTGTTAGGAATAAGAGTCAATATTTAAAACAATAATGACTGAGAATTTAAATCAAATGTCAGACACCTGACCATACATCCAGGAAACAGATAACACCAAGCAGGATAAATGCCAAAATCACTATACTTAGGCATATAATTTCCAACTACGGAAAATCCAAAGAAAAAAAGTCCTGAAAGAAACCAGAGGAAAAAACACTTTACCTATACAGGAGCAAAGAATTACATCTGATTTCTCAGAAACCATGCCAGCAAGAAGAGAGTGGAATAAAACATTTAAAATGTGAAGAGGAAAAAAGCTCACCAACTTAGAATGTTGTATTCTGCAAAATTATCTTTCAAAAGTGAAAGAGAAAGACTCTCGAACAAAAATTGAGGGGATTTGTTTCCAGTAGACCTGTCCTTGCAAGAAATGATAAAAAGTAGTTCTTTAAAAGGAAAATGACACAAGTCAGATCTACATAAACAGCATCAAAGAAGTTATATAAGTGAAGGTATAATAAAAAATTTTTCTTAATTGATGTAACCAATATGTTTCTTCAAAGGAACAGTAATACTGTATTTGACTATGTATGCTTAAATATATTTATATGCTTATGTATATGTGAAATGAATAACTATAATTATTAATATATATTAACTATATTTATATGCTTATATATATGTGAAATGAATAACTATAATATGAGGACTGGAGGAAAGAATTAGGATTATTTTATAAGGTACAAGTATACCTCGAAGATATTGCAGGTTCAGTTCCAAATCACCACAATAAAGCAAACATCTCAATAAAGCAAACCATAATCTTTTTGTAGGTGGAGGGTATTGTCTTCAATTTGTAAAAAATGCAACATCTGTGAAGTGCAATAAAACAAGGTATGCCTGTACTCCCACTACCTATGAAGTGTATAGTGTTATTTGTAAGTGGACTTAGATTAGTTGTAAATGTATATAACAAACTCTAGGTCAACCACTAAAAAATATTTTTAAAAGTATAACTGATATGCTAAGATAGAGAAAACAGAATACATAGTGCTCAATTAAAACCACAAAAGGCAGAAAAAATTGAAAGACAAAAATAAGAACAAAGAACAGATGGCAATTTTGAAGTTACAAATATGGTAAGTTATTAAATCCAGCTATGTCAATAATCACTTTAAACACCAATGGTCTAAATGCACCAAATATAAGTTAGAGATTGTCAATAGAGGCCCAAATTAACCCATTTTCCCATTTGCCCCAAGAATACACACTGGCAGCACTTGCAGCTGAAGCATTTACCCTGAGATAATTCAGATTACAATCCTAACCTTACCCCAAAAGTTTGCCACGAAATATCTTGCTTTTATTATTTTCACATCACTCTAGTGTATCTATAGTTCTGGAAACAAATGACATCATTTTATTTAATGCATTGTTTTCAATAGTGGTATTTCCAGTTACAAAATACAGTAATTCTGATTGCTGAAAATGTCAAATCCTAGAAAACACAGCATTCCTACATGTAGAACATCGTTCTCAAACAGTTAGCCAAAGATTAATATGATGAATCTGATTCATGTATACATTTCTGTTACATTAAGATTAGAGACAAGTTGTTTAGAAATAACTTGTTTTTATATTGTATTTTCACACACTAAAAAACAGTCAGATTTTCTTCAGCCTCAAAGAGCATGTTTATGTAAAATTAAATTAATGTTGACAGTGAGCTGTACTTCTTTTTTTTAACAGGAAATGGGTTAAATGTAAACATAAAGACATATATAGATTAAAAGTAGATAGATAGCAAGAGAATGAGAAGCCAAGCCACAGACTGAAGAAAATATTTCCAAAATAGACATGTGATACAGGACTGTTATCCAAAATATATACAAAGAACTCTTAAAACTCAATAAGAAAACACAATTTAAAAAATGGGCTGAAAGACCTAAACTGAAACGAAAAAGACATAGAGAGCAAACAGCATATCAAAAGATGCTCTAAAATCATGTCATCAGAGAAAGACATATTAAAAGAAGATACCACTGCACATCTAATAGAATGGCCCAAATACAGAACACTTCTCAACACCAAATGCTGGTCAGAATGTGGAGCAACAGGAACTCTCATACATTGCTGGTGGGAATGCAAAATGGTATGGCCAATTTGGAAGACAATTTAGTGGTTTCCTACAAAACTAACATAATTTTATCATACAATCCAGCCATCATGCTCCTTGGTACCCAAAGGAGTTGAATATTTATGTTCACATCTCCACATGTTTACAGTGGCTTTATTCATAAATTACCAAAACTTGGAAGCAACTACGATGTCCTTCAGTAAGTAAATCAATTTCTTTAAAAAAGTGGTACATAAGCTATCAAGCCATGAAAATATGCATTATTAAGAAGCCAATCTGAAAAGCCTACATCTTGTATAATTGCCACTATGTAACTTTCTGGAAAAGGCAAAACTGCGGAAGCAGTGAAAAATCAGTGGTGGCCAGTTGTTGGGGGTGGGATGAACAGGTGAAGAAACAGAGAATTTTTAGGGCAGTGACTATAACTGTATACTCTAACAATGGATACATGTCATTATACATTTGTCCAAACCCATAGAATATACAACACCAAGAGCGAACCCTAATTTGAACTATGGATTCAGGGTGATTATTGTGTCAACATAGGTTCATCGATTGCAACAAATGTACCACTCTGGTAGGGAAGGTTGATAATAGGGAGTGTTATACATGGGTTGGGGCAGGGAGTACATGGGAACTCTGCCTTCCATTCAGTTTTGCTGTGAACCTAAAACTATTCTAAAAAGAATAAAGTCTTAAATGTCTCCTCAGGCAAGGGAAACAAAAGAAAAAAATAAACAAATGGGACGAAACCAAAAGAAGAAAATTTTGCACAGCAAAGGAAACCATCAACAAAACGAAAAGGCAAACTACTGAATGGGAGAAGATACTTGCCAATGATACATCAATAAGGGGTTACTATCCAAAATATATAAAGAATTCATAGAACACCAAAAAAAAAAAAACCCAATCCAATTAAAAAATGGGCAGAAGGCCTGAATAGACATTTCTCCAAAGAGGACATCCAGACAGCCAATAGACATGAAAAAATGCTCAACATCACTATTCATCAGGGGAATGCACATTAAAACTATGAGATATCACCATACACCTGTCAAAATGGCTATCATCAATAAATCAACACAAGACAAATGTTGGCAAGGATGTAGAGAAAAGGGAACTGTCCGTTGTGCAGTTGGTGAAACTGCAAATTGGTGCAGCCACTAGAGAAAACAGTATATAGGTTCCTCAAAAAATTAAAAACAGAACTACTATATAATACAGCAATTGCACTTCTGGGTATTTATCCAAAGAAAACACTAATTCAAAAAGATTTATGCATCCCTGTTTACTGCAGCATTATTTACAATAGCCAAGGTGTGGAAGCAACCTAAGTGTCCATCAATAGACTGGATAAAAAAGATGTACACATATTATGCAGCCATAAAAAATAAAGTCTTACTATTTGCAACAACACGGATGGACATAAAGGGTATTATATGCTAAGTGAAATGTCAGAGGTGAATAAAGTATGATTTCACTTACATGTGGAATCTAAAACATAAACAAAACAAACTCAGAACAAACTGATGATTGCCAGATGAGAAGGGAGGCTGGGTGAAAAAGATGAAGGAATTAAGCAGCACAAGTTGGCAAGTTACAAAACAGTCAAGGGGATATAAAGTAGAACACAGAGGATAGTCAATAATACTGTAATAACAATGTATGGTGTCAGGTGCGTACTAGACTTATTGGAGGGACCACTTCATAAGTTATATAGATGTCTAACCACTATGTTGTACACTTGAAACTAATATTGAATATAAACTGTAAAGCCACAAAATGAAAAAAATTTTTTAATAATCTTAAAAGTAAATGGATGGAGAAAGATATACCATGCTAACACTAATCAAAAAAAGTAGGAGTAACAATATTGAATTTCAGATAGACTTCAGAATAAGAAAAAGTTATCAGGGATAAAGAGGGGCATTTCATAATGATAAAGGGGTCAGTTTTCCAAGAAGACATAACAATTGTTAACATGTATGCACCTAACAAGAGAGTGTTTAACAACACAAAGTGAGGCAAAACCTGACAGAATTACAAGAGAAATAAATGAATCCGCTACAGTTCAAGACTGCGACAGCTAGCAAAAAATCAATAAGGACATAGACAAAATCATCACCATCACCAATCAACCGGGTATAACTGACATCTATAGACTATTTCATCCAACAGTAGAACGAAAATTCACCAAGGTAGACATTCTGACCCATAAAACATACCTCAACAAATTTAAAATAGAAATCAGTGTCTGCTCTCATACCATAATGGAATTATACAAGAAATCAAAACCAGAAAGATAGCTGGAAAACCCTCAGAGATTAAACAACATACTTCTAAGTAATACAAGAAATCTTAGAGAAATTTTTAAATATTTTGAAACAAAAACAAAAAACAAAATTTATGGGATGCAGTGAAAGAAGTGCTAGGAAAGGAATTTACAACATTGAATTCACATACAGGTTTCCTCTGTGATCCAAAAGTAGTGTTTCTGTGAAACCTATAAACCTATATAGCCTAAAGTGAGGAGTATTGCCTGCTTTCCCAAAGTTCATGTTACGTCACTTCACTTTTACGAAAGACCTACATTAGTACTGTAATGGTTTTTTTGGTAAAAGCAAAAATCCTCTTTGAATTTCTTCTGCTTAAGGACGATAGATACTAATGTAGGTCCTTCTGTAAAAACCAAGTGACGTAACATGGACTTTTGGAAAGAAAAGGATATCTGTATTAGAAAAGATCTCAAATCAATCATCTAACCTTTCACCTTAGGAAACTAAAAAAAGAGCAAATTAAATTCAAAGCAGAGAAAAGAAATAAAACCTAAAGCAGAAATCAATGAAAGTGAAAACAGAAAACCAAGAGAGAAAATCAACTAAACCAAAAGCTCGTTTTTTGAAAAGAATAAAATTGATGAGACTACCCAGACTAAGAAAGGACACAAATTACTAATACCAGAGTATCACTACAGATTCCACGGACTTTAAAAGTTTGATCCTATAAATGATCTGGTTATTACTGAGATAATTCTGTACAATGCTAAAAAAAACTGGAAGTCTCAGTGAATGAGACAGATACTCTGGAAAATTAAGACAACACATTTCACTTGTTTTATTTTCAATGGGGAATATATAAGGTGAAGCGAAAATCCATGGAAACAGAAATATGCAACAAAATGTCAAGATATTACATCACAGAAAAGCAATTGAATTAGACAAAAGACAATCTGAAATATTATGGACCAAAACAAAAGCTTATTGGACAGGCGGATAGAAAACAGATAATGGTTCAATCCCCAACTCTGATGCTGCTAGTCTTTAAGGAAACCACAATTCCACTTGTGTCTGTTAACATTACTTGACAAAACACTTTTTAATCTAGGAATATAATCAACTGTTCTACATAACCAGAGACCTCTTACTGATTGACCACCACCAAGTTTAACCTTTGTGTGAACAGTAAGCATTGAATCTTGATAGTGTCAAGTACTTCTTAAGAGTACTGCACGTCAACGAATTAGGATAGTGATAGTGATTTTATATTTGCGCTGCTTGTAAAACATGTTAAAATGAAGGGAAAGGCATTGTAGGGGTTCTCTCTCGATTTATAGTTTTCCCCAAAGAATTTACTCACTTCTACTTGGAAAAAAAAAATAGAACTTCTCAATTTCATTAAAAAAAACAAACAAAAAAACCCTACCACCACTAGAACTAAAGAGTAATTTCTTTTGAGGTAAAAAACATACCAAGTTGCAAAGTTAATGCTTAAAAAAAAAAGGGCACTTTTGCAAATCTGTTTTACCCATTTTAGTTTCTTAACGCAGCCATTTCCAAGAGTCGTAGAGTTGTCTTACAATTTAAGATTACATGAATTCTCTTCACTCTCTTCAGAGTCCATGAAAACATCTTTAACTTACTTGGTTTAGTTTACTTGGTTTAGTTTTTTGAATTAATGCAGAGATAATTTAACTATGCTCCTAACATGAAACTTATTGAAAATTTATATCTAGTTGAACCCCGTAACACTACACATACTATACAGGATCTTAGTTTTATCCAACAAGAAATGATACCTTTCTTACATGGAGAGAAGAATGAGTTCATCTGATGGGCTAGGAAAGTTGCACTTAAGTCATGTGACATGTTAAACACAAAATTTTGCCCCAGTAACCTGTTTGATGAGCATCAACTACTTAATTGCAATCTCCTTTCATTTGATCCAATAGCTTTGTTTTGTTTTTGCAATTCAAAACTACATTTTATAAGCATGTATTTGGTTTTGAAAATAAAATTTCAGTCCCTAAATTTATCTGAATCTATACAAGCCATTAATTTAAAAAAAAAGCAAGGTTTATAAAATATAAAATATAGACAAAAACTAAGTGACCCATGAGATTACCAAGCTCTTTTAATAACTTAGATGTAATTAATGAGGTACATACCTTGATTGCCTTATTAACAAAAAAATCAGTCCCATCCAGCCTTTTTGCAAAAGTTCTGAAATTTGTGAAGCCAAAAAGTGCTGGTGAACTTTGTTCTACATAGAAGAGCATCACTAACAGTCTGCATTCTGCCATGCAAACAGCACTTGAATTTTTTTAACCTTAGCTGTGAAATACATGCTTTTTGAGCATTTTACAACAGCTTTTTACTCTTGATGAGTCTAAAAACGTACAATGTCAAAATGGTATTTTATCAAAGAAAACTAAATTTTTGAAGTTGCTCCCCACTGTTATATACACACAATAGCAATCCATATTTTATTTCCAATTTACACGATTAGTAAATTCACTGGGATCTGTGTTACTGTTCACAGTATGTAAAATATGCAAATCAACTTTGCTAAATAAGAAAATCCATTTCAAACATCTTTAAGACTAAAAAAGAACACACACAATTACATATTTTATCATTTTATTAGGAATAATTTCAAATGGGTTATGAAGAAAACTTATTCATTTGAGTCTGATGAGTTTTCCAAAAACTCTTAATGAAGATATGTTCACCAATAAACAATAAAACATCAGCAGAACTATCATACACTGGGTAAAGAGTCAGGCTGATACCAAAAGCAACATGCAACATAAAAAAGATACAATATAAAGAAAGACAATCTGCTGGATATTAAAAACTCTTCTCAATATGAACTCTTTGCAATCAGCAAAGAACTATTTAGCTAACAAATCCAAACCGCACCAAGGTAAGCTTGGCTGATGGAAGCCAGGAGTCAATGACAGGCAAAAAAATAAGTTCCTCAGTGCAACAGATCTGAATAGTGTTTTGGAACATTTCCTGGCTGGTACAAGCGATATTAAAAAATCTTTTTGGCAAGGGAGAAAAATAAATACAAATGGAATGCTACATTTTTAAATCAGCAGACTGCCCCAGGAATGATAAAGGTATCAGTAAAGTAGCAAGGGAAAAACTTTAAAACATTATTGTTGTGGGCTCAAAAAACATTCAAAACGGATTTATTTAAAGGTGTCACAATAGCTATGTCCAGGCATTTAGGCTTAAGGGAAGTAAAATTAAAAGAGGACACTTTTTTTTCCAAGTTAAGGAGAATTTCTTTAAAACCAAGCATATTGCTAAATGGCAACATTATACTTGGTAAACAATAATTGGCAACAAAATAAGTTTAAACGCTGTAATCTTCTGCCCAAACCAGTCCCAGATACTGTTTAATAACCAAGATGCAAACTAATTTTGTTGTAACAAGCCTAGACCAATTCTATCAAACGTGTCCTTGGTTAAATATCCAGTTTCATTTAACGTTTTGAAAGTTCATTCGACAGCCAGTCAAGTCCTTCATAAAGACCAGTTCCTTGTGTAGCACAAGTGGCTTGAACATACCACTATAAAAAAAGGACAAGAGAATACTTGATTAACATAGGATTATTATAACAGTGTTCAAAATTTCTTAATCAGAAAAAGTAAATATTTTCTCCCAATTCCTGAGAGGTATTAGTCAGCAGTTACCATAAAGTATAGGAAAAAAGGCAATAAAAATCATATAAAACCATAGGAGTAAATGAATAAATACGTTAAATATTACATTCCACGAAGGATTAATTTTATATTTGATGATCTCAGTAACTGTATAGATTGGGAGTTTTCTCATAACTGTTGCTTCTCATAAAACTCCTCTCACATTTAAAGCTACTCCTACATATTCATTAAACTTAATCAACTGTTCGCTAATATGAAAAGATTAATAACAAATAAAATATCCACCTGCTCCTTATAACCTTCATTTCTCAAACATAAAAAAAGAAGTTCAGAGAACAAGAGGTAAAATTCTGAAAGAGTATGGGCTTGTTGATATTTTAGAGACAAGTTTTTTTAGATAATTTCACTATCTTTAGTCTTACGCATTCCAAAAAGTTCTACTTTTTAATATGGTAATGATTCTCATCTCCATTAACTGTATGTACTGCCATAAGAAGTTACAAATACCAAGATAAAGTCCTAAAAAACAATTTAATTACCTGTAAGAGATAGTTTATTTTTATTAATTTTATTGGCCAGTTCCATTTTGCCTTAAAGACACTGCTTTAATATTGCATGGAAACTGCAAGACTACTAGTCTACCAAGTATTATTTAAATACCAAACACCCCAAATAAAATAGAAGGCTGGGAAAAAGCATGAATTCATATCTTCATTCATATCTTCACAGCAAGAAAAACTGGTATCATTTGTAGTTCATCTTATTTAAATCAGCCTGGACCATCTCAAACAGTCTATACAGTTATTGCCATAGCACAGTATTTGCCTGTTGACAAACTAATGAAAAACTATTATAAAGCACAAGCTACACTAAAAGTTTGTGATATCTTTATGTATAAAATAGTATGTTATAGTTTGTCAATATTTAAATCCTGAATATAAGCTCTTATTATATAATTTTAAATTCAAAACTTATTTAATATCATAATTAAAGGTCATATAACCTTTTGATATCATGTAAACAGCACGAAACAATATTATCTGAAAAAACCAAATTATTAAATATTTGCTGCACAGCTATTTAAAAGATGTAAAGTTAAAAATATCAATAATCTTTAGATATTAAAATTCTCATACACTACAGTTTTCCACATCTTTATCAATACGATACATATGAGGACAAAGTTAAGAAAAATCAAATAAAATAAAGATATTTAAATCTATGGATCCTTAAAGGAGCTATATGAAAAGCTAAAAAATCAAGAAGATTATCAGCATACTTTAAAGTAAAACTGAATACATCATTTATAAAATGTATGAAATAAAGCCTGAAAGGGCTCATGTTTGTATCAGCAAGAGTGTATTACTGTAAACTAATGTGCTCTTTATCTCTTCAGAGGGGACAATTAATTAATATTTAAACTAAATATTAGCTAAAACAATTATCATAATAATTCTAAAACAATTATCCTAATAACAATTAATATCCTAATAATACTTACTGTTCTGTTACGAAGAGACTGAAGACCTAATTTATCTGTCATTTCACTGATGGCCATAGCATTTGGCAAATCCTGTTTGTTTGCAAAAAGCAGCAACACTGCATCTTGCAATTCATCTTCCTGAAGCTGGAAATAAAAGCTAAGAAATGAACAACTACAAAACTGGTATCCAATTATTTTAACAAACTAGGTAAGCCACTGTCTTCCTATACTATTTATTAAATATTAAATACAGTATTAAACATCAACTCAATCTGCCTACATAAAGTTCAGGTACTCCTACAAATCTCTTATCCTTCAGTTTTTAAATCCCAAAGAAATAATCACATGCCTTCAAGTAAAGCAAAACTTTCAAGCCAATCATCCTACACTCTATTAAGGTAAACCATTCATTCAGCGTTCAAGATCATCCCATGAGGGTCAAGATTGGCAAGGACAAGAAACACATATGGCAATAAATATTTATGGCATGATCTTATGGTACTTAATATTAAAAGTATTTACATAATGATTCTTTTTGGACTTTTATCCTTTCTAGCCAGCTGGACCACACAACACTGAGACAATAATACAATAATTAGGGCATTTGCAGTTATGAAAAATACAAGAATTGCAAGAGTTGAAACCACAGGAATGAAGTACTGATACAACATGGATGAACCTTAAAAAACTTAGGGTAAGTGAAAAGTAACAAAAAGTTTAAAAAGTAACAAAAAACCACATAATGCATGATTCCATTTATATGAATGTCCAGAACAGGCATATGTATAGAGAAAGTAGATTAGTGGTTGTCAGGGCTGGTGATATTGGGTAGCGTTGGAGAAGGAATGGGGAATGAATACTAATAGTCCTATGATTTGTTAATGGGGTGATAAAAATGTTCTAAAATTATATTGTGGTAATGGTTGTAAAATTCTGTATACTAAAAACCACTGACTTGAACATTGTAAATGAAGTAAGTTATGGTATATGACATATCTCAATAAAGCTGTTTACCAAAAAAAAGCAGAAGGGATACTTAACTCATTAGACCAAAAAAAACCCCACTTATTTAGTTACACATACACTGACACAGTGGTTTTACAAACCGCTCCAGTCTTAGGAGCAATGAACTAGAATTTAAGATCTCATTTGAGTAAATATTTTATGCTAAAAGTCTGAAACCATGACAAGTTTCCTCAATAATCTCCCACCTCAGGCTTTTCAGCAATATGAACATATGAAAACATTACTTCGATACATGGTAAGGCCAAAATGCCACTGTCAACCAAAATCCTATTACCTTTGAGTGGAATTCATGGTTACTATTACAAAACATTTCAATGTATACATTACTTCACAATATAGAAGAAACTGAACCCAATGACCTTGATAACAAGGAATCTGAACCAGGATTTCTACAACACAAAAGTTTCAAAACTGTATATTTTCTATTTATAAAGTACTGGACTAATCCTCAACCAGAAATATGCATCAAAATCACCCATGGAAAGCTAAGCAGGGTCGGGCCTGGTTAGTACTTGGATGAGAGACCACCTAGGAAGACCAGGTGCTTTCTTTTTTTTTTTTTTTGCAAAGGTCAAATAATTACTGTTTTATATTGGTGTAAAAAATTAAAAATAAATAAATAAATTAACTCACTCATGGAGCATTCTAAAAACAAGCTGGGCATTCCTCCTAACTTACTGAAATAGCTACTCTTCTATGTGTTTTTTAAAAAGCTCTATACAAGATTTTTACATGCTTTAAGAACCTGTGATGATAGTTACTCAAAGTTCTTTCTAGCTCTAAAAATTTCATTTGTGTAATCTAATCAGTTAAAATGCATCAACCACTAATACCGCCACTGTTGCCCAGAAAAATGCATCATTGGAAACAATGAATTTTAAAAACATTACCATTTTCTGCAGTTCGTCAGCTCCTTCCTGAATTCTTTCACGATCATTGCTATCTACCACAAAAATAAGACCCTGGAAAAAAAAATTGTTTAAATAAACTATAACAGTTAAACTTAAAGGATACATTATATATGAAACATTAAAGACAGGTAGCAAAACCATATCAAGAAGCAAAATGTTAGGAAGAAAATGTACCCTTATAAAATGAAAGAATAAGAACAGAGCTCTAAGTACTGAAAAAAGCTGAGCATTTTTTCTGATTTCAATATTCGAAATCAAAAGAAATCTCACTCTTCAACTATGCCAAGAATAAATTTTATTTGCAGGGAAATAGAAGGAAAAAGAAAAAAAGGCCATAAAGTAGGGACCAAAGGAAAAGAATAAACCAAATATCCTAAAGATTCAGAATTTACTAACTAAACTAGCTTATTCAGTCAAAGGCATGCACAAAGTGTTAAAAAAAAAAAGGGGGGGGGAAGAGCAGTTTTTATATGCCTCATCAGGAAAAGTTAGCCTTGTTCCAGAATGTTGCCTGCCAACTCTAGTATCAGAGTAAGGAAATCTTAAGCAAAATATATCAAGAAAAATTCAAGGCTGATTTGATCAAATAAGAAATTCTTAACAAAAAGGAAGTTAGTAACCATTCTTAAAGATACTCAAAAATATTAGAATTCTCTACTACAAAAGAAATGGAATTGAGAAGCAATCAGTTGAATTAAGACTTTTCTAAAATTTTTCAAATGAGAAAATTTAATAAATTTTTCAACTGGAGAGAGGACAGATTCATTTTATAGCTTTATTAAAATCTATTCCCATTAATACTAAAGTGATTACTTTGAATATTCTCCCCAAAACCCTGACTGCTAAAGTATTTTTGAACATTCATCAGTTTTACCACAAATTGTCTTATGCTATTATTTAAATAAGTAACTAGATTAAATCCACTAAGGGCAGAGGGCTGTATCATTTTGTATTTATCTCTCACTATTACCACAGCACTGAGTTTGCCAGAGTACCTAATACTTATTTTAGGCTATAGTCATTAAATGATATAATTTCCTTTTAACCTAGCAAATTTCAAACCCATTTCCTTTATCTCTGTTGGAAATCATCATTTTAAACATCCTATCCTTTGAAAAAACTTGGTGCTATGAGAGCCAGTATAGCATAGTGAAGTAATACCCAAATTCAAATTTCAACACTACTTATTAGTAAATTACCTAATCCTCTTCTATAAAATACCACCAACTTTGTAAGCCTATTTAAAATTAAATGTAATCAAAGAGGTATGCAAGAATCTAGAATTACACTTGGCTTACCTTATCATAGACATTTAATGTTATCTTTTCCTTTTCCTCCCATGCTTCCAAAAGGGATCCAATTTTTTTCTGTACTAATAATCCATTTTTATTGTTTTAAAATATAAGCAGTACTATCAGTCCTAAAGTATTATTATTGAGAGGGAAAATTATTTTAGGAATAAATTCTAAATTATTCACTTCCTTGGATAGTGTAGAATCAAGAGTGTATTAAAGCTAGGACTCTAAAGACAAGAAAAGATTACTTAAACGACCAAATTTTTACTTAATTATTTAGAACAAACTAATTGGAACTATTATAATAAACAACGTGTTCTGGATTGTTAACATACGTTAGAAACATGGTTAAATGGCATAATTTCTTTTCAATTTTATAGCTGAAAGAACTGGTCAAGAATGCTGGAAAAGTCTATGGCCATGCCACCCTGAACAAGCCTGATTCCGTCTGATCTTGGAAGCTAAGCAGGGTTGGGCCGGGTTAGTACTTGGACGGGAGACCATCTAGGAAGACCAGGTGCTGTAGATGTAAAAAATAAAGAAATAAGGGATTGTAAGCTGATAAGGTCCTTGCAATCTGTGAGGTCAACCAAGGGTTGCCTTGCAATGCATGCATGAATTGAATGAATATGTTAGAAAAGCTAGCTGTAAGAGCTTAGCTGTGATTCTATCAGGTAACGCATAAAGCTTTCTCCAGCAGGCATGAGCTCCCTAAGAAGTACTTGAACTTTTGATTCTAAGGTGATCCAAAGAGGCCAGGAGTAGATCTAATCCCAAATTAATTAAGTAAATTACAAAGCATTCTAAACAAATCTGGAGTTAACAGAAGAGTTAGCCTTGGTTAGGAATTATAAGGTTTAGGATTAGCAAAGTTTTACTTCATATCTCATTTTACTTCAAAATCATGTCCCTAAATGAAATGCCTATGACTTACTTTTAAAATAAATCTAAACTATTAAGAACATTTGGGAGGAGTACCAATTAAACAATATTGGCCATATCTGAATAATTGAAGTTGGGTAACAAATACGTGAGAGTTTATTATGTTATTCTCTCTTTTGTTGTATATTTGCAAATTTCCATAACAACTTTTTTAAAGCATGTGACTCCTACCAAAATATCTTTTCTAACCACAGCTATGTTAATGAACTAATACATTCTAAATTTTAAAGAAACAAGCATTCCACTTAACATGACGTCCTACTTAAACCTGGTTGCTCCAGCCATTTACCTAGGGTATTCATTGCCACCTGGTGGCAATATACCTCACTTGTATACAATGTTAAAGGAACTGGGAGACCAAGAATGAATTACTGACATCTGCAAATCTTAAATATATGAAGTACTTGTAACATCATACATTACTTTGGGAAACACAACAGAGTTGGAACCAGGTTAAACAGAAATGTAGAACAAGAAGTAGCTCTCCAGTATTAGGTAAGTCATTCCAAGCTTCAGTTTCCTCATATGTAAGAGTAAGAAAAGAGCAGTGGTTCTCAAGAGGGAGGAATTTTGTCCTCGGGAATTATTCTGCAGGATGTGGAGACATTTTGGGTTGTTCCAACTGGTTTAAGGGGAAGGAGGGTACTGCAATTGGCACGTAGTGGGCAGAAGCCAGGAATGCTGCTAAACATCCTACAATGCAAAGGAAAGCACTCCTTCACCCAACAACAAAGAATTATTCAGCCCGAAAAGTCAACAGTGCTACTGATGAAAACCCCTATACTTGAGACTTGCTCCTCAAAATAAGGTCCTAAACCAGCAGCATCAGTACCACCACCTGAGAACTTGCTAAAAATCTCAGGCCTTACTCAGCCAGGCCATACTGAATTGATCTGTATTTTAATAAATACCTACGTAATTAATATGTAAATTAAAGTTTGAGAAGCACTACTGATGTCTAGTTTATACTTCCCGAGATTCTGATTCATGTGGTCTGGGGTTATGATCAAAGGTTTGGGATTTTTAAAGCTCCCCAAGCGATTCTAACATGCAGCCAAATTGAGAAATTCTGCTCTACAAGATCACTAATGTCTCTTCCATGCCTGTATTATATATACTATGATAATATAAAAATATCTTAGAAATCAACAGCACAGATCTATTTTAATAAAGTAAACAACAAGACAAAACGAAGGACTAATGTCTTACATTCATTAAAACTATAATGACAGAAAGTTATACAGATCTTACTTCCTAAACTAAGAATGAAACCAACAGAACTACTGATGAGACATCTTAATTCAATCTTGAGAAACCCCCCCACCCACATCCAATCTTCCAAAATATTACTATGATAGCTATGTAACTCTTCTACCCTCGGTAATTTAGCCTTCAAAGGCATAAGTGAGACAGTTCACTGAAGAATATGGAAATAGCAGAAAGAAGAATGCCAACTCATACAATACACACCAACATCCAATTAAACGGTAGAAATTAACACAAACTTTAGAGCATGAAACCTATAAGAAAAGTTATAAAAATGTATCGCATTTCTTACCTGGGTATTTTGGAAGTAATGCCTCCAGAGAGGCCTTATTTTGTCTTGACCACCAACATCCCATACTGTAAAACAAATGTTCTTATATTCTACTGTTTCCACATTAAAACCTACAAAGAAAAAAAGATTGTTGTGCACAATGTCATTAAGAAAATAAACCTCTTTATTGTGGAACTCTCAGGATTTTTAAAAGTCCTACTACATAATCAACAAACTTAAAAACTTAGGAGTTATAATGATGGATACATGACACTGTACATTTGTCCAATCCCATATAATGTACATCAAAAGTGAACCCTAAGGTAAATTATGGACTTTGGGTGATTATGATGTGAAAATCTAGGTTCATCAATTTTAACAAAATGTACCACTCTCGTGAGTGAATAGGGGAAAGGTATGCATGTGTCGGGGCAAGTGATATATGGGAAACCTCAATTTTCTGTGAACCTAAAACTGCTCTAAAAAATAAAGTCTTTTAAAAAAGAGCTGTTTCAAAATTAAACCGTATTCTATTTCACTTTATAATATATTGTCATAATATATATTAAAGTTATCTGTAAACTTTCTTACCAATGGTAGGAATGGTGGTGACTATCTCCCCTAACTTCAGCTTATACAGAATGGTTGTCTTGCCAGCAGCATCCAATCCAACTAGAAAAAGACATCACAGATTTTAAATTTAGACCAAAAGCACACATTAAGAAGTAATTTTAAAACAAATTTATAGTTTGAAAGCTAAAGTTGACTAGGCAAGGCACAAATGAGTTAGAAATGAAATTACCTCATTTCTAATTCGCAAAGGCAACACTTCTACAGAAAGCCTTTTCATTGTTCCTTCTAAACCTAGAAAGATAGCATGTAGCAGTGAAAAGAAAAGAGTACCTGGCTGACTCGGGCTCTACTCTCCAGATTTGCTTTGCCAAAAACTAGTCAAGTGCCTTTAAAGAAATCACTTTAGGAAACAGGTCAGAGAATTAGCTAAACAAGGGGATTGGATCAGATATTCTACAATCTCCTCCAATTCAAGTCATTAATTCTATGAACTACTACCATTTTTAAAAACACAAATTAGACCACCTAGGAAGACCAGGTGCTGTAGGCGTAAAAAAATAAAAAATTAAAAAATAAGGGATTGTAAACTGACAAGATCCTTGCAATCTATGAGGTCGACTAAGGGTTGCCTCACCTAAAAAACAAACAAATAAATAAATAAATAAATAAAAATAAACACACAAATTAGAAGTTGAGTCAGAGAACACATAGGAATGAGTAAATAATTAACTGTAAGGTTCATAAACTCAATTTCCTTTTATGTAAAGAGCAATTTAGAGTAAAAGGTTTCAATGCACGGGTAAAACACAATGCCCTGGTCTTCTTGAATTATAAGAGAAGGCCGATTTTATCCCTACCTAAATCCATCTCAACATCAAATGTGCAGAAATGAGAACAAAAGTATTAATTTAGGTTAAGGTTAATTTAGGTTGTAAAACTAGCCCTATCATATTCAGCTCCAATGTAAGTCACGTGTAAATTCTTAAAATGATTAGAGGCAAATACAAGTACAGAGGAATGTGCTTGTTTCTGGGGGGAAAAAAAAAAACAACCGACATACTAAAACAAGAGGTTTTACCACTTTATTACAGTAATAGTGAAGAACAAATTAAATGCCTAAGTATGAATCTCTCAAAACCCGCATATTCTATATTGTTTGCTAAAACCTTCATAAATGGAAGGTCAGTATCTAATAACATCATTGGATGTATAACTGCTCTAAAAACATCACATTTGTCCACCTGGATTTCTGCTGTCAGATTTTGAAATTCAACTGAGTATTGATTTAATAAGCAAGGATGTTTCAATATTTAAATCAAAGCAATATTTGGCACAAGAAACCAATGCTTTAAAAACAACAACAACAACAAAACACCTCACTTCACTTATCTAATTTACATTCCCCTGCAAGTAAGTTTAGCTTTTATCAGTTCAAAACAGAACTAAAGGCTACAGGCAATTCAAACTCCTACCCATATGACAACCTTTATACTCTGCATCCATAAAGGGTAGCTTTAAGATCTCCGTGGAAACTTAGGCATCTTATGCCTTCTTATTCGTGTCCCCTAATCAAACTTTGTTCTCCATTTCTTCATACCCAGGATTCATGTTTATTCTTTCCAAGTACTATAACATACTCACTAGTCAGAGTGAGCAGCCCAAGGTAAGCCCTCATTCATGGGCATAAGAAAAACCACTGTTACCAGGAAGTGTTTAATTTTTTGAGTATGAAACAGTAAAAAGATCAGAAAACATACACAAATACGATTAAACAAATACAATTAAGCCTGTCAGAATCGAAACTGAGATGCTAATTAGGAAAAAACATGTTAGATTTTGAGAAATATGGTACATGCCAGTCCTCAGTGGAGGTCTAACTGGATCTCATACTGCCATTTAAAAACAATGTAAATCCAAAAATACTGACAGAGAATGGAAAATATCCAGGTTAAATTATGATTATGTAACTACTTTAAGTTACAGTAATCTAATTTTTCTTTTAATAAAAGTTGTATACTTGCTTGTATACACAATTAATATTCTACTTCCACAGTTTTTTTTTTTACACAAAAACATTTGTTACTGTCATTAAAAAAATAATAAATTTTCTCAAGTAGATTTCGTTTATTAAAATGCTGAGCTGGTTACAGTTCCTGATGCATACTCTAGGAAGATGACTCCTTAAGAGCTTTGAATATGTTTTATATACTTATATTTATTTTTAAAGGAGTTTCCAAAATAATGCAACCAAATGGTTTTTAAGCATCCATGAGTATCTTTAAAATAAAAATTATAAGACTTGCAGCCACACAGAAGATTAAATGACTTGCAGCCACATAGAAGATTCTAAAATCGCAAAGGTATCTTATACCCAAAATGATACTGTTGTATAAATGCAAACCAGTTTTTTTCAAAAAAAGGTTATTTCTATTGTAAGATTTAAGATGCACAAATTAATGTATGCCATCACTTAAAACTCATTACATAGTTCTTTACTCAAAAACATGTTGGTCTAACAATTTTGAACCACTTTAGTCATTTCTTAAGTTTGTATTTCCTTAATTTTGCAATATCTGGCAATGAGCCTTCTCCATAAAAATGAAACTATAACCAATTCTCAACCAGCCAAGATAAAGATTCTATCTGTACAGTCCAGAGATGTCCTCCCCTCCCTCTCACCCTATAAACAACTCAATGTATTAAAAGATAGACTGGAATTATTTGTTATTCTTAACAAGACCTACACTTTAACCAAAGTGTTAGCAGCAAAACTACCCCCAAAATCTTTGCCAATCTTTAAAAAGTATGTTTACCAAAACATGGCAGCTAGATTCCAATTATCTCAACCTGGAGGAAAAAATCCAGATGCAGTAAGGAAAAAAACTGGGAAAAACTATTTTCAGGTATGTAAAATTTTAGACATGGTATTTTTCTCCGTGTTCTCCTTTTCTTTCAAATTTTCTATAAGGAAGCTTGAAATACAACTTCATAATTTAAAATTGAGTGTTTACTGTGTTCCAACCACAATACTAGGCGATTCCACATATTTTGGTAATTTAATCCTTACAATAACCCTCCATCTTTCAGACACAGCAGGTGAAGTTCAGAAATGTACCTAGAATCACAGGAGTAGCAGAACAAATATTCAAATCCTAGGTCTTTTGGAGAAATTAAATCCCTCATACATAGCTGGTGGGAATGTAAAATGGTGTAGCTGCTTTGGAAAATAGTTTGTCAGTTCCTCAAAATGTTAAACATAGTTAACATATGACCCAACGATTCCACTCCTAGGTATTTACCAGAGAATTAAAAATATATGCTCACACAAAAACTCGTTCATGAATGTTTATAGCAGTATTAATCATAATAGCCAAAAAGTAGAAAGAACCATTTTCATCAACTGATGAATGGATAAGCAAAATGTTGTATATTTCTACAAAGGAATTACTACTATTCAGCCATAAAAAGGAAGTACTGATAAATACCATAATACGGATAAACCTTGAAAACATTATGCTAAGTAAAAGCAGCTAAAGGTCACATATTGTATATTCTATTATATGAAATACCCTGAATAGACAAACCTTAGAAACAGAAAGCAGATGAGTAGTTTCAAGAGGAATTGGGGGCGGGCGGGGGGGGAGTGCAATGAGTTGCTGGGCATGGGGTTTCGTTCTGAGCTGATGAAACTGTTCTAGAATTAAGACAGTGGTGATGTTACACACTTTGTGAATATACTAAAAACCACTGAACTGTACATTTTAAAGGGATGAATTTCATGTTATGTGAATTACATCCCAATTAAAAAAAAAAACAAAAAACCTAGGTCTGATGCCAGAACTCTCAAATAGTGTTTATATATCTTGCCTTCAAATTTTTCTGGTGGAGACACTACCTTAATATTTTATCTAATTCCTCAGAGGTTTGACCATCAAAACGGAAACTAAAGCTACATTACAATGAGCTTAAGTTTTGCTTCTATCCATATATAGGAATATCTGTACTCTGATCAATGTGTTAATTGGCAGCAAGTTATCAATGGCTCTGACAGCCATATTTTATAATACCTAACATAAGAGTGTACATCTAAGGATGGTTGTACCAACTTCCAGTGACATGAAACTAAAGATTTTGCCGTTTCTATTGTTTCCCTGTATCACCTAATTAATCACAAGGGCCTTTCCTTTTAAAGGCTGGCAATTATGCTTTCAACTAATGACCTGAGAAAATGCTCGTAATAAGCTAAATCAAAAAAAAACAAAAAAACAAAAAACAAAAAAAACAACACCACAAAACTATATATCACAAGTATAAGTTTTGGGGGATCAAAAACCTCTTAAAAGGCTAGAGTAAATATAACAAATATTATCAATAGTGAAATGGTGGAATTATAGGATAGTCTTTATTTTTTCATTTTTTCTAATTTAACAAAAAGGATATTTTCAGAATAAGGATGAAAATTTAAAATTACAAAATAAATGTATTTACAAAATATGCTAGGGAAAAAGTATGAAGCACCACTTTGAGCTTAAAGCCTAACTTAATATATTTGGCAATATTTTCAAATTAGCAAATAGAGTATCCTCCCTCCTGAACCTCTCCGGTCCTAAAAAAACCAGTCACATATAAGAGTAAGGCAGAACTTTACTGGTATGAACAATCTTAGAAAGCAACATTTTTCCAGTTTTTCGACAGGAACTCACAAATTCAAAGAGTAGAATTAATAATTCCTCTACAGAAAGTAGTGCTTTTACATATACACAATATCTGGGGAGTCATTTACCAAAATTACCTCTAATCACAGATCAGGATATGGAGATCAGACTAAAAATAGGACAATGCAGGGCTACATGAGAAATATAAGGTAGAAACTTTGAATTTAAGCTCAATGTGGTCAATCACGAGGATTTCTCCTTTAAAAAAAAAAACCTACACAACTTCTGTCAATCTACACTTTGACTTTAAATAAGACATTGTTTTATAATTTTTTAATTAATTAACTACAAGCTGTAACTTCAAACACCTTTCTAAATTACTTTAACTTTTGAGAGTGGGCATAGAAATAAAATAACTTCTCCACAGTAATTTGGCAAACCAGACTCTAGCTAACTGCTATCTTTTAATAATGAGTCAAGACAGTAAAATCTGAAAAAATTACCAACTCACAAAGGCAAGAATTTTTTTATCTAACCCTTTTAAAGGAAAAGAAAGCACAGTATCTGCCAGAGAATATTAATATGGAAAAAACAACCATTAACCATTCTAATACTTCAATAAGGGCAGACACCTTAGGAGTGATGTTATTTATGCAGTCACTCATAAAGCAGGACCAAAAAAACTAATTATCAAACTTCCAAATCACCTCTTTCCCTATCCATGCACACATCCTTCACATGGTTATACTTCATTTGATGAGTTACCAAAGAAGTTGACCTTGTGACTGAATTGTTTTTAATCAAAGAAACTTGATTATCCCAAAATGAAAATACAAAACAAGAATAGCAAACCTGAGTAATAAAACACTTAACATAAATTGAATGATTCCAAATCATGACTTCTATCCTCTGAGCAAATGCACAAAGTTAAATACTTTTCCATTTTCTTTCCATCATTTTTGGGGGACGGGGGAGAAATGCTACCCTAATATAGTAATAATAGAGAAGTGCTTATAGCATAATTTTCCTTTTCTTCTCCCTCTTAAACTTTTAGCCATCACAAAAGACTAAGAAAATGAAAAACAGCAATTCATTTCCAATAAATCTTCAGTAAAAGGACCAACCATTCTACATTTCCAGAACATACTAGTTAATCTCTTTAAGGAACAAGCTGAAAATTCATAGATCATAGTCCAAAGTCTTCCTATTGACTTCGGATTCTTTTTTAAACTGCTACTTTTCAGCAACTTTTAAAGCTTAAACAATGCTTGCCCCCCTAAAATTCTTCTTCATAAATAAAATCTGAGAAACTTTCAAAAAGAAAATATTTTGATTTACCTTTGTGAATGAACCATTAACAACTGTTTCATGAATTGTGAAGAAGCTGGAATAACAGTAAAGCAAAAAAAGAATCAAATGTGTATACCCTTAATCTTCACACACCTTGAAATATTACTGTACCGTGCTTGGGAAAATTTTCCACAGTAGAACTCGAAAATGAAACTTTTTATCCCCTCTACTCTCTAGAAAACAAACTAATGAGCCAACAAGTTTCAATGTTTAAAGTTAGAGGAGCTCCTTTTAGCATTATTCAGGTCCATGGGTATTAGCTATGATGCAGACACTCACAGTTCTATGGGGGAGGGGTTGCTTACATCACAAGTGGCAAGCCTCTTCTCCCTGAGCTGAGCAAAAAAGACCCCGAAAAGCCGTTTTTTAAAAGCCTGTTTTTCAAAAGAATTAAAAAAGAACCTTTGTAAAGCTACCTTAAAATTAAGCGTCATGATATTCAGTTACTGAAAATTTGTTATCGGCTTTTAAAAAAATTAGTTTCTAAAACTTTTTTTCATTAAACCTTAGCCAGGGGGCTAATAAAATTAGTAACAAGAAAATCTGTCTAAACCCCAAAGGGAGGAACCAGATATATTTAGTGTTTGAGAGTAACCAAGAGAAACATATTCATGAAAAAGTTAGTTTTCAGGAATACTAACAAGAAAAACAAAAAAAATGAAGGGAATTCAGCGCGATGCAAAGTTTAGCGAAGTGAGCGCTGAGGACTCCGGACTCTTCTGAAACCTCGGGTGCTCCTTTGCCACTGCACTGGGCCTGGTCACTTCCTCCTACGGCCAGTTCAGAGCTCTCGGCGACCGTTCGTTCAAATACCACTGGCATGTGCAGAGTGTGTACCCAGGGCGGAAAGGGGGAGGAGGAAGGCTGGAGTCGCTCTGCCTCCCTCCCAACCGCTGCCTATACCCGTGGAAAAAGGGAGCCAGATCGCACTCTCAGAATGGGCCTTGCCAGTGTCTTCCGGGCTCTGCGAGATCCAAGAATTCGCTTCTCCCACATCTCCACCCAATCTTGTTAGGCTTTTAATAAGATCAAGGAGCGAAAAACAAAAGCAGGAGGAAACCTTGCAACACGCCGCTGCCCGGCCTCTAGGACAGGTCTGCGATGACCAAACACCCTTCGCCCCATTGTTCCCCCTTAAGAATGCCTCCCGACCCCCAGCCGGCCGCCCCTCCCCCACCACAGCCGGCAGAGGAAAACACAGGCCCCGAGGCCGCCCCAAGCGTAGAGAACCGGCCTTCCGCGACCCCACGAGAGCCGGGACTCGGTTTTCGGTCGCTCACTCACCCATCAAAATGCGCATCTGTTTCTTGCCAAAGAGGCGGGAGAAGAGGGAGGAGATGGTGAGGCCCATGGCGGTAGTGGCACTTGCGATGGGCAGGAGCAGAAGGGGTTCAGAGCGTCCCCGGGCCTTCTCCTTCCAAGCTCCCGGCAAACTGAGCGAGAAAAAGAAGCTAAGGAAGAAAGACGGCGGCAGGAACTGCCCGCTAGCCGGCGTTTCGGACTAAGCTCCAGGTCAGGTACTAGCGGGGCGCGGACCTGCTCTACGACTGGCGCGGCAGCTCCGGCTCTAGTATTAAGGCTTTCGCTGTGCCACGTCACGCGGCAGCCGCGGCGACTCCAGCAGCGGCCCGGCCCCTCCAACGCGGACAGAATCGCGTCACCGCCGCCCCATCCCCCTGCGCTTCCGGTGCTGTCCATACCATTGCGCCTGCGCACGGAACGGATTGGCCGGCTTCGCTGACGTGCATCTTTGGTCGCCGCCATCTCCGAGACGTGGCTCCTGAAGCAACGCGAGGCCAGTTGGCACATGCGTACTGGGAGACAAAGTCCCACAATGCTTCATTTTTATCACTTCCAATCAGACTCAAAGCGAGACGCTTCCGCCCGGATAAGAGCATCCAGGAGCTTGTAAACCTTGCTTCCGGAAAGGTGGGCTGTGCATTGTGGGTTTGGTAGTTAATTTCGTTCTTTCTGCCTTTTGGGCGTCCTCCTGTAACGCGACGCGCTTTGGGGATTCCCTTTTCCCACGAACGTACACGTTGCACGTGCGGGATCACACACTTGCCCTAGTGGAGGAGTGAAGGAGGGCCCTGCTTTCCTATGAAATAAGTGGTTAAAAGCTGACCTGCAGGCGGAGAGGCTATGGCAACCGATGAAGAAGCCAAGCCTAGACTTTTCGACCCCCACGTCATACTGATGATAGGCATAGATTAGAAAGTCCTATGTCAAGACGAGAACTCAGACATTTTCAACGACTATTGCAGCTTCTTAAGAGATGCCAGCGGGGAGGGCTTGCTTTTCTATCTTCTCACAGAATCATGAAGGATTGATTCCTTATATTGAAGTGGGAAGCCTCCCCGCTTTAAAAGTATTTATAACCTTAATGTTCTTCTGATTACAAAATAAGACATCTTGTCCCCCCCAAAAATGTATTAAAAAAAGCAAGTTCCTCATAATCTTCGCCTCCTCCCGTTTAGCTTTTCCACACTGTTGGTGCAGTTTACGATTAGTGTCCCTGACTTCCTCCACTCTTACCTTAGTTAAGTCATGCTCACCCACTCTTCAGGTGCTTAAAGTTTAACTCCTTTGGAAATACTTTCTTGACCTTCTGACTAGATAAATAACTCAGTCTCAAAGAATCATAACTGCTCTTCATAATCATTTCACTTTAAATATTACTATTGACAACCTTCCTCTCTCTCTCACTTGTCTGGAAATGCTAAAAAGGCAGGACTCCAGTCCGTTTTTATATTCCATTGTATTTCCCTGGATTTGACACATCATGACGCTTAAATATGGTTAAATGATAGCGGGATGCTGAACAAACTGGTATATCCGTACTATGAAATACTATGATGAATTAGAGTGATATAGAACTACAAATTCTAATGAAAAGATCTAGATACTGTTAGTGAATAAAGCTAAATAATGACTAAGTACTGTAAAGTAATATATAGTAGATTTCCCCTGGTATGTGTGTGTGTATGTGTGTGTGTGTAAATGCAGAACAAGAACGTTGAAGTAGAATCTGCAATGGTTAGTGGTTACCTGTTTAACATGTGTGGAGAAAGGAGGTAACCTTCCCAAGAAGTAAGGGAACCTGGTTTTGCAATGATAGTCAAAAAGGAGCTTTATCTGTACTTTTAAAAAATCTGCTTTGTTGAGATATAATTTACATACAATAAAATTCACCAATTTCAAGTGTGCAATTTGATGAATTTTAACAAACGTACATATGGTAGTGTAGCCAACATCGTTATCATATCAATCATTTTTATTACCTCAAAAAGTTCCCTCATACTCCTTCGTAGTCATCCTCTTCTCTCACCTCCAGCCCCTGGCCCATCATTGACCTGCTGTCACTATACCTGTGCCCTTTCCAAAATTCCATATAAATGAAATCATACGGTATGTAAGCTTTTGTGTGTGGCTTTCTCTGAGCATAATGATTATGAGATTCATCCATGTTATAGCATGTATCAATAGTTTGTTCTTTTTTATTAGTGTTCTGTTGCGTGGATATACCACTATTTATTTATTCATTCACCAGTTGATGAGCCTTGGGTTATATAAAGTTTTGGGCTTTTATGAATAAAATTGTTTGAACATTTTGGTACAGGTGTTTGTGCATCTGTATTAATTTATTTTTACAAGATGTATTTATCCCTGTACTACTTACATAATTTAAAAAATAATCGAATGAATTAACCACTGTTTTACATATATTCTTCCAGATTTTCCTCTGAAATACTAATATCTCTATGTAAATGTTAATGGGGTTTTACAGTGCAAAGCAACTTCTTTTTCAATTTAATAATATACTATGGACATATAAAAATATCACTATTTATGAATTTAACTCATTCTTTGTTTTTGTAGAGAAGTTTTATAAGTTTAAGCCAAAACTGATGACAGTTGCTGGGAAGCACGACTTCAAATGCTCCCTAACTTATTCTTTTTAAGAGCTACATTCCATTGTATGCCTGTAAGATGGCTTATTTAACTGATCTTTCAATTTGTAAAACATATATACTCATTGATCCAAAAATTCCACTTCCAGGAATTCATGATAATGAAAATTTCCCTCAAGTTTGCTATGTGAAAAGTTCAGTGTTCATTTCAGCATTGCTTGTAATGGAGAAAACTGGAAACACCAATTTTTCTAAAAAGAATATTTAAATCCCCCTTTCTTTCCCTCACTGATCGCTAGCCTAGATATTCCAGTTTTGTTTTTGCTTTGCTACATTTTACAAATTCACAATGATAAATTAAGACAGAAATTAGACCCATTGCCAGAATAAAGATTTCATCTTTTTCCTAATAGTGCCATCCTAGGCACTCTATAGTTGCTTATTCCAACTGGCACATTCTGCAGGGTGGGTTTGAAAAATCTACAGTTTCAAAAAGAGTAAGCTGTTTTGTATTGTTGATGGCCTGTTGAGTATAGCTCCACTTGGTAGAACTACCCTTCAGAAACTGTCATTTCTCAAGAGTAATCCTGAGCAATCAAAAGTAAAAACTTCTTTACTCAGGTGGATAAGGTAAAGCTATTTCATATTCTACAATGAATTTATCCTGCCTTCTTTTTAATTTCAAAATATTCCAGTGATAACATTCCTAAGCAAGTTGAAATTAAAAGTAATTAAATATACATTTAAAGAAAACCAGGGAAATGCAAAGGGGAAGCCATTGGTTTTCTGCACTCAGACTTTTAAACTCTTTAAGCAATTTAATAGAAATCTTTATTAATTTCTGGTTGAAGCAAAATACTACTTAATTTTGAAATAACCTAGTCTTGCAATTACTTCAGAGATCCACACATTCCTAGAATTTAACTTAAATGGAATTAAAGACTGTCTCCCTTGTAAAGAATCTTCCTTTGCACTGGAGATACATGTAAAGAGTTGCTTCGTAGTTGAATAACTTAAAACTGCATTTTGGAAGCTTGCTAAATTAAAAAAAAAAATTCTTGTATTATAAGTAGTCTTTATGTCTGTTTGGAGTTTTATATGGAATTCTTTAAAACAATTTTCACCTGATTCTAAGGGTATTCTCAAATTGACTAAATTTCTCAAGACAAATGAAAATGGATCCCCTTTCTCATAACTTCTTCCAAATATTAATCCATGTTTTCTCTTTAGTTAAGCAAAATAGATGGTAAGAATTCTGATCTCCACCTCTAGCCTCCAAATCCTAACCCTGGCCCAGATTAAAAAAAAAAAAAAAATGAAGATAGAATAATTTTTCAGATTTCCATTTAAGAGGTGCTACATATCAAGTACCTCATGGAAGTTATAAAACAAGATATTGATGGCTAACTGAAATGTCTCTAATGTAAAGATAAGGATAATCAGAACCAGAAAGGTTAAGTAACCTGCACAAGGTCTCAAAGCTAATAAGCAGAACTGGGATAAGAACCTATTTCTTCTGATGTCAACACCCTTAACCATGATAGTTACTGTGTTCTTATTTTTAAAAATGAGAAAATTGAGCCTGAGGGGAAAAAAAATGCTATTGTTTATTAATCACTTACCATGTACCAAGTCCTATACTTCAGTTAATCCTAACTACTTTGAGCAAGGTGTTATAAGGTCCCAACTCTAAAGCATGTGCTCGTAGACAAAATACTACACTAGGTGTTATGTTTTCTTTATCTCTAATTTTTTTTAAATGAGATCTTTTCAATTACACATGTATATTTATATTCTAGTCATTTAAATTTAATAGTGTAACATTTTTGCTGGTTGTTTGTCCCATTAGAATGCAAGCTTCTTAAGGGAACCATATCATTTTCAAAGCACTTGAGAATATGTATTCTATAAATAGTGCTAATATTTAATAGCAACAACAAATATTATTGGGTACTGTCTGCTAAGCATTGTGCTTATATCCCATTTAATCCTCTCAGCAATTTAATCTTTGCCATTCACCTTGTTCACTGCAAGAATTACTCAGCTGTTTCTAGTCTATTTGTTAGTTGTACAATAGTGTAATTTTGCCCTCATTTTCTGCCCCCACAACCTCTGTAAACTATTATTTCATTCTCTGACTCTAACTTATCACTGATCTTATTTAAAGTTCATGTTCTCTGGACATTTTTATCTGCAATAGTGGAAATGTATCTATGCTTCTACAAAGAATCTTGTCCACACATTTTCTATCCCAGAAGGGGAGTAGTATGTGAACTCCTTGAGTCTTTGGATAGTTGTAACCCAACCTGTTACCTCTCAGCATCTCAAAGCCTCTGCCATGAAGTTAAGGTCTTTCCTTAGTTTCAGTGCCTTTTATTGTCGTCTTTTTTTTTTTTTTAAGTTTTATTTATTTCATATGATATTGTGGGAGGGTCTGTATATCTGGATCTATGCCCTCATCTTTCCTAGGAGTCAGAGTTTTATTTTATTTTTTTAAAAATAATTTTGATAAACACTGCTGACTTGGAAGAATATAAAGTCTTCCTGACTTTACTAAGTCAACATTCACCTACTTTCCTAATTTAAAACATTTCCCACTTTATTTGCTTCATAGATTTTATACATAAGTTTTAAACTATTTTAAAGTTTCTTGCAGGAAACTTTAAAAAAAAAAAAAGAAATACAACTACTTGACTAGTTTCCTTCAAAAGATTTATAGCAGTCACATTCCTGACTTCCGGAAGAACAGATTCTCTGTTTTTCTGGATCCTTTAAAGCATATGAGAACATATCTTGAGGCCACTAATTCTACCAAAATTTGTATTTACCACCTAACATTTATAAAGTTTCAGTTAGAGAAATTAGATAGCTTAAAGCTAAATGTCTAAGACTATTTTGTACTATAGCAATATTAATGAAATAAGGTTATTTCACAAAACTTTCTTCCCATTGCCCAAATCTCCATCCTGACTGTATAAATATTTGAAATGTCTCACAATTACTGACATATCTTCCATGCTACAAAACATAGACATGAGAGAAGTTACTTACAAAATGTTTTTTTTCCTCCAAAAATTAGATTTACTGACTCATGTAATCTTGTCTTCATGGTAAATGGTTGATAGTGTTAGTAAAATAATCACCAGACATTAAATTTATATATCTATATGGCTCTTAAATTTTAACATGCATCAGAATTCCTTAGAGGGCTTATTAAAACCAGATTACTGGAGTTCTTGCTTCTAGTCAAGGTCAAGTAACAGGGACCAGATTTATAATCTCACATAAAATAATCAAAACCAAACAAACCAGATAAAATATAATATACAGTGGTGATCAAGACAGTGAATACCAGGCAGTGAAGGACAATGATTCCTGAAAGAAAACAAATGCACCAAGCCCTGAGCCTGAGATTGTCCCAGTTCATTGCCTTGAGATTGTTTCCAGGCCATAGCATGGAAAGGGGGAACAGAAGGATTTCCTCGTGAACTCTCTAAACTGAATGTCTGGGGAAACCAAACTTTTAGGAGAGAACTCCAGAAAGGAGAGAGCAGCACAGAAAGAAAAATCCCTTGTACAGAAAGAAATCTGCAGAGGGTTCCCCTAAAATATTCAGCAAAATACTGTTCAGCACATGCATGTGAGGAAACTACCCAAAGCAAAGAAAGGACCCATCAAAATCAAAGGGAACAGTGCCCAGGGTAGGTTGGGAACAATGATGATTCCCATCAGCCATCTTGAAAAAAACTAATAATTTATGGGTAGTGGGTAGAGAACTCAAGAAGGTCTTGCCTCAGTAGTGAGGAATAATTAGTTCTAGACTGAGCACTGCTTCGGATCTACCTAACAAATCATAAAAGACCCGAAAGGACCAAATGGTTTCCAGGTGAATTAACTGCATTCTAGAATGCTCAAAAAGATTTGTAAGAATACAAAAATATCCAACATCCAACAAGAAACAAGGCATCTACCTAAGATCAGGCATGCAAAGAAGCAGTAAAAAATGACCCATAATAACAAGATCATCAAAACCAACTCAGAACTGACACATATATCAAATGAGCAGACACATGGAAGACCTAAAGACATAAATCGAGCTTCTAGAAATAAAAACTACAATGTGTAAGATGAAAAATAATGCATGGAATTAGTAGATTAGACAGTACAGAAAGAAAGATAAATGAACTTAAAGGCACAGCAACAGAAACTGTCCAAAATGAAAGAGTAAAAACAAAAAGAAACATGAAGAGCATTGGTAAGCTATAGGAAAACCTCAAGCAGCCTAATACATAAATAACTGAACCCTGAAAGAAGGAAAGGGGGGAGAGGAAAAATACTCGAAGAAATAATGGCCAAAACGTGTCTAAATCTGATAACAACTATAAAACCGTATGTCCAGATTAACTAACCCAGTTAGTTAAAAGCCCAAGAAACATGAATTAAACCACACCAAGGCACATTATTATCAAATAATTCAAAACTAGTGATAAAAGAGGAAATCTTAAAAGCTGCGAGAGAAAAAGAGGCTTATTAACTACATAGGAACGAAGATAAAGATGACATCATATTTCTCACTAGAAATATGCAAGTAAGACAGTGAAGCAACATTTTAAATGGGAGGGCGGCGCGGGGGGAAGAACAACCTATAAATCTATATCCAGCAAAAATATATTTTAAAAAGGCATAATAAACATTTTCAGACACACAAAAGTTGAATTAGTCAACAGCAAATCTGCACTACAAAAACTGTAAAGAAAGTTCTTCATGCAAAAGGAAAATGATACCATATAGATGTATGCAAAAGAATAAATACTAGAAAAGGTTAAGTATAAAAATATATGTAAGAATTTTTTCTTACTATTTAAAACTTTAGAAAGATAATTGACTAAAAAGATAACAATAATGTATTATGGAATTATAACATGTAAAAGTAAAATTCATGAACAATTATATAAAGGCTGGAAGGAGAGAAACAAAAGTACATTATTGTAACATTCTTATTCTAGTGGCATAACATCACTAGATGGTAAACGATAAGTTAAAAATAGGTACTATAAACCTTAACTACACTAAAATAATAAAGTGCAATACCTAATAATCCCACAAAGGAGATAAAATGAATAATCCCACAAGGAAGATAAAATGAGATCATAAAAAAATATTCCATTAATTCAAAAGAAGTCAGATAAAAAGAAAGAGGAACAGCAGATAAGACAAATAGAAAACTAAGAAAACTAACAATATCAATCATACTAATTGTAAATGGTATAAGCACACTAATTAAAAGGCAATTATATCAGATTGGAATTAAAAAGGAAGAACAAATTATATGCTATCTACAAGAAAATTATTTAAATATAAAGACACAAATAGGTTAATAGGTTAAAAGTATGAAAAAGTTATACCATGCTAACACTAGTCAAAAGCTGAAGTTCCATTAATATCACACAAAGTAGATTTCAGAGCAACGTATACACAAGTCTACAATTATAGTCAATAGATATTAATAACCCTCTTAATAATTGATAGAACAAGTAGGCAGAAAATCAGCAAGGACATGAACAGTACTGTCAACAAACTTGACCTGACTGACATTTAGAAAACATTCCACCCAACAACAGCAAAATACACATTGTTCTCAAGTGTACCCAGAACATTTACGAAGATAAACCATATTCTGGGCCATAAAACAGATCTTAATAAATTTAAAAGGTTTCAAATCATACCGAGTATGTTCTCAGACCACATTGAAATAAAATTAGAAATTGATAATAAAATTTTTGGAAAACCTACAAATATTTGAATAAGTAAATAATACTTCTAAATAACCCATGGATCAAAGAGATGCAAAAGGAAATTATAAGGTATTTTGAACTCAATGAAAGTAAATATAAAACATCAGAATATGGGATGCTGCTAAAACAGAATTTAGTGGGAAATTCTAAAAACCTGTATTTGAGAAGAAAGGTCTCAGATCAATGAAATCAGTTTCTATCTTGAGAAGCTAAAAAAAAAAAAAAGCAAATTAAAACCAAAGTAAGCAGAAGAAAGAAAAGACAAAAGTAAGAACCACTGAAATGGAAAACAAAAAACTAGAGAAAGCCAGTATAACCAAACTCTGGTTCTTTGAGAAGATCAATAAAATTCCTAAGCGTTCAGTATCAGTATCAGGTAACATCACTATAGGTTATACAGATATTTAAAAAAATAAGGGAATATTATGAACAATTCTATGCCCATAAATGCAAGAACTTGGATGGAACAAAGTTCTTGAAAGACACAAAGTAGTAAAACTCACTATAACCTTAATAGCCCTGTATCTATTTTTGAAAATCGAAAGTGTAAACACCCTCCCACAAAGAATACTCCAGGCCCTAATAGCTTTAGTGATGAATTCTACCAAATATTTAAGGAAGAAATAATACCATCTTGACACACTCTTCCAACTCTCTCTATGAGACCTGATACCAAACCCAGACAGAAACATCACACACAAAAAAAAACCCCTACAATACCTGTCATGAACACAGATGCAAAAATTCTAAATAAAATTTTAGCAAATCAAATCCAAAACTATATTTAAAGGATAACACATCAAGACCAAGTGGGTTAATCTCAAGAATAGTTACTTTAACATTCAAGTCAATCAAACATATTCACAAACTGAAAAAATGTCAACCCTCACTCTAAACTTTCTCTGTTCAGAGCATCAAATGAAGACTTTGTAGGGTTTTATAGTGGCTTTCTGATTTTGGTTGTCCATTGAAGAAGGGAGTTTGAAAGTTGTTGTATACTGTTAATGATTGTCTGCCCATGCCTGAAATACCATGATTGTTTCTGAAAAGTATCTTTAATAAAGCTGGATACAGTTTGAAAAAGCATTTAACAAAACCCAAAGCCCATTTCTGATGAAAACTCTCAGCAAACTAGGAATAGAAGAGGACTTCATCGACTTGATGAAGAACATCTACCAAAAAAAACTACAGCTAATATTGTACTTAATAATAAAATACTTAAGATCAGGAACAAGACAGAGCTGTCTACTCTCACCAATGCTATTTCACATTGTATTGGAAGTTCTAGCTAGTGCAATCTGCCAAGAAAAATAAATAAAAGTCACCCATATTGGAAAGGAGAAGTAAAATAGTCTTTATTCACAGATGGCATGATCTTTTATGTTAAAAAATGATGAAATCTACAAAAAAAATCTACTAGAACTAATAAATGAGTTTAGAAAGGTTGCGGGATACAAGATCAATATATTTTAAAAAATCAATGATATACTAGTATTTTGAACTGAACTTTTAAAAACTGAACAATAAAAACTTGAAAATTGAATTTTAAAATGTTATCATTTACAACATAAAAAATACGATAGTTTTAGGGACATATTTGACAAAAGATGTGAAAAATTTGTATCCTGAAACTACAAAATATTGCTGAAACTAAAGAAGATAAAAATAAATGCAGAGACATACTTTATTTGTAGATCAGAGGACAATGTTATTAAGATGTCACTTCTCCCAAATTTATCTATAGATTTAATACTATTCCAATTAAAACCTAAACAGGAATTTGTGCAGAAATTCATAAATTTCTGCTCCTTCATGACACATGAAAATGAAAAAAGTCCAAATGGTAAAAAAAAATCTTTGCAAATTCTGTATCTGAAAAGGAACTTGATAGAGAACTCTCAAAATTCAACCATTAGAAATTAAACGACTCAATTTTAAAAATGAGCGAAAGGTATTAACAAACACTTTAACAAAGAACATATACAGGTGACTGATAGCACATGAAAAGATGTTCAACATTACAGGTTGTTATGACAATACAAATTAAAATCCCAACGAGATAGCAATAAAAGCCTATTACAATGGCTAAATTAAAAAGGCTGACCATACCAAGTGTTGGCTAGGATGTTCACTACATAAACTGGAACTCTCATACATGGCTGGTAGAAACAAATTAGTAAAACAGTTTGGCAGTTTCTTTAAAAGTTAAACATTCAAGAGCCCTTAGAGAGGGAAAAAAATGGTGTAGATGATGCTCTGTTCATCCCTCTGGCGACCAAATCAAAGTTGTGATGGAAACAAGGAGCAGCAGCAAGGAAAAATCGCCTGGGATCTAGATGAACAAGCCATACAGCTAGGGAGAAATCCAAGAAAGCACCCTGCAATGGCAGAAGGCCAGGATGCGGGGCAAACCAGTCCCCAGTGGCTGAGTGAAACGGAGGCGGCGGCAGCGGCAGAAGCCTCTTAAAGGGACTGTGTCCACGAGGCGAATTTTTGCGGTGAGGGACCTGCTCACTCTGAGCAAGAGTGCCAATTCGGCTGCATGCAGGGGGTACTAGGGATTTACAGGGAGACATTGTCAGAGTGAGGGCCCTAGCGAGACTTGCTCTGTATAGAAGTGCTGGCGATATGCATCCATTGTTCGCTGTTGAGCCCTCCCGGCTCCCAGTGCACCGGACACAGTGTGTTGTAGCCCTGACATCATCAAACTGGATAACAGGTTGCTCTGCCCAGAGGATTCCCTGAAACCCTGCCTCGCGCAATTCGTGGCCCCACCCAAGCAACATCCAGGTGTGTCCGCGCTTAGTCAGTTGCCCCTTGCTGAGAAGTGCCTAGACTCGCACTAGTGGCAGCTGGCCTTGGTTTCTGGTGTGGCCTTTCGAGGTAACTATAAGCACAGCATCTGTGGATTGCTTGATGAATCTTAATAGGTGGCCCCGGAGAGGTAGAAGCTTAGACTAAGCGTGGCCTGCAGCTGAACCTCTCTCAGGACTGTGCCACTGGACACCTACTTCATGAATCCACACTAATAAAACCGGGAGACTTAGGAGCTTTGCTTGGTACACAGAAACGACATGGAAAGGCAGCCAAAATGGGAAGACAAAGAAGCAGAAACCATATGAGAGAACAGAACAAAGATCCAGATATAATGTAGTAAAGTAATCTAACAGATGCAGAGTTCAAAACACTGATTATAAAGATGCTCAATGAACTTTTGGGAAGTGTAGATAAATTCAGTGAGAACTTCAACAAAGAGATTGGAAACAGAAATTATAAAAGGGAACCAGTCTGAAATGAAAAACATTATCTGAGATGAGAAGTATATTAAATGTAATAAACAAAGGAATAAACAAAGTGATTAAAGAAGAGGATCAAATGCCCTATATATAGGACGAAAAAACTAAGGATATGTAATCAGAATGGCAAGAGATAAGATGCCTTGGTATAAAAATAATTTAAGGAGCGTATGGGACCCTATTAAGGGTTAAAATATCTGTCTGATTGGCATAACAGAAGAAAGTCAAGATGTTGAACAGCTGGTTGAAGAAATAATGATGGAAAACTTCCCGAACCTGGTGAAGGAAATGAACATACAACCCAAGGAAGCTCAGAGAATTCCAAAAATCAGGGATCCAAAGAGGCCCAAACTAAGACATACCATAATTAAAATGCCAAAGGTTAAAAACAAAGAAAGAATATTAAAAGCAGCAAGAGAAAAACTGATAGCTACCTATAAGGGAACACACATAAGACTGGCAGCTGATTTCTCAAAAGAAACTGTGCAGGACAGAAAGGCTTGGCACAAAATATTCGACAGGATGAAGACCCAGGATCTACAACCAAGGATACTTTATCCAGCAAAGCTATCATTTAGAGTTGAAGGACAGATCAAGAGCTTCCCAGACAAAAATAAGCTAAAGGAATTTATACCACCAAGCCAGTATTACAAAAATGTTGGAAGGACTTCTGTAAGAAGAAAAAATAGAAAAGACTCACTTCAGATTAAAAGACATACACAGACTAAAAGGAAGAGGATGGAAAAAGATATTGCTTTGAGTCAGAGAGAGAAAGATAAACACTATATGATTTCATTTATATGTGGAATCTAAAGAATAAAAAGAACAAACTAATCAAAAACAGACTCACAAATATAGTGGACAATTTGGTGACAGACAGAGAAGAAGGGGGTTTGGGGGGCTGGGAAAATGGTGTGTGGGTTAAAGTACAAATTAGTAGCTGATGGATGGTCATGGGGATGGAGAGCATGGCATGAAGAATGCAGTTAGCATTAATACGCTGGCTAGGTGGAAGACAGGGGAGGGAGGGAGCAATTGGGGAGATCATTTTACGAACTATATAGATGTCAAACCAATGTACTGTATACTTGAAACTAATTAAAATAAATTTTTTAAAAAGTTAAACATTCACCTACTATATGATCTAGCCATCCCACTCATATCACTCCTAAGAATTTACCCAAGAGAAAAGGATATATATGCCCATACAAAGACTTTTACGAGTGTTCATAGTAGCTTTATTTATAATCGCCGAAAACTAGAAACAACCCAAATGCCCACCAGCAGGTAAGTAGATAAGAAATTTGTGTTATAGTCATATGAAACTACTACTCACCAATAAGAAGAATGAACTATCAATACATGAAACAACATGAATGAACTTCATAATTATTCTGCTGAGTGAAAAAAGATTGCTTTCCACACTGAGAGCAGCATTCCTGTCACAGCCCCTCATTCCCTGAAAATGTACGCCTTACCAAATTCTTCTCCATCCTCTCCATGGTCAGGAGTACTTCTCAGATGCTGATCCAACTGCTCTCAGCAGCAGTGTTGAAACATCCAGAGACAGATGAGTACCTCAGGTGCGTGGCAGCCTCATTTCCCTGACCTTACTTATCCCTAGCCATAAATTCCAAACCAGAGCCATTTCAAGGGACATTGACAAAGCAGCCAGGTTCACTGGGGCTGCAACTGCCACGGTTGGGATGGCTGGCTCTGGAGCTGGGATTGGAACTGTTTGGGAGCCTCATCATTGGTTATGCCAGGAACTCTTCTTCGAGGCAACAGCTCTTCCATGCCTAATGATAGCCTTTTCCATCCTCTTCACCGTGTTAAGTGGCCCTTTCCACATCCCACAGTTTTCTCCCAAGTCTCATCTGCCCTGAATGTTCCTTTTCCTATACATTCCCAGATAGCCTGGGGAAAGCAGTTGGCTCAGGGTTTGACAGAGGAAAGACAAATAAATACTATATTAATAAAAGGGGGGTGGGGGTGGGAGTCAGATTGAAAAAAAGAAGAACTGTATGACCTACAAACTATAATGACAAAATACAGATTAGTGGTTGTTGGCGGGGGGCGGGGGCGGCGGGCAGGAAGGAGTACAAAGGAGCATGAGGAAATTGAGGGAGGGGTTATGGATATGTTCCTATCCTGACTGTAGTGATGGTTTTATGGGTGTATTCAAATGTCAAAACTTATCAAATTAAGCACTTTTTGTATTCAGTTAATTGTATGTCAATAACACTTCAATAAAGCTGGTTTTTAAAAATTGCTGGGCTCTACCACCAGAGCCTCTGGCTATAAAAAATTTACCCATTTCATTAGATCAAAATCCATCGTTTTCAATAGTTTCCTACTGAAGTCTAAAAATCTATTCACTTAATAGCAAGTATGACAACTCTGACATATGAAGTTACTGTTTTTCAAAAGTATCTCAATCTAGAAGCAATTTATACTACAATGTATTCATACTGGTTAATATGAAAAACATGAGAGACAGGAAAAAAGATGAAGAATCCATGAAGTTTAGTTTTCCAATGGGTAAGCAAAAATGGTATTATAATGACGAAGAGAATGAGAAAGCAAAAATAAACAGAGGAACCCAAGCCTAGTGATGACGCTAAGTAAAATGGAATGAGACCTATGATTATTAGACGACAATAATCTTAATTTGGAGAAAGGCATTCAAGTAATAGTGTGGTATTCAAGTAATGGGTAGCAGAGAAAGGCTGGTGTTCAAAAGTGAAGAAGTAACACATGAAAATAGGATGCCGCGGAATTCTACTACTATCTTTTTTCCACTCAACATTTGTGCATCATGAGCTAGGCAATGTTATAACTGCAAAATAAATGTCATAAACCAATTTCTTTAACCAATCATCAACCTAAAGCTTGCTTTTCTAAAAACTGGTTAAATTTTAGGAATCATGATTTTGTATCTTGCTTTATTTCAAACAAAAAGGGAAGTGTAATTTAAAAAAATTCTAGAAGCTGTGTTTTATTAACACATACTAATTTCTACTTGTATAATAAATACCATAGTTCAACCAAGTTGTAGATGGCATGTAAGTATTATAGCTTAGCTATATGAAGGGATATCAAATTATTAATTTAGTCATTACTGAGTTAATATATTTTGTTATTTAGATAACATTTATCCTAAATTAGAGAAGCTTTTTGTCTTCAACTATCCTTTTTCAGAGGACTAATATTTGAAAATTAGTAATTAAATTTTTCCCCAAGTTAGGCTAAAAGAAGAAAGTTACTAAAATTCAGGTATATAAAAACAAATGAATTAAGTTATGAGCAAGTAAAATAAGGACAATTTTTAATAGTATCTCTTTTAAATGTACTAGAATATTTTATAGTTTACTTTGAAGGATATTACCCAGTAACTTCAAAAAGAAGTAACATCCAGTCATTTATTATTAATAAATTAAAATCCAAAAAATAGTATCATATACTTGCTACTTTTAAAAAGAGGAAGAAATAAAAGTAATTTGAGATTTAAGATTAAAAAGAAAAGGTAGCAAACAAAGGAGAATCTAACAATATCTAGATCATTAAGCTAAAAAATTTTCAACAGGACATTTCATAAAATCAGTACACTGCTAGGAAGAATATGAAGTCACTTAGATGATCTGTCTGTTATTAAACTGGACTATTCACCTGTTCATAGTGAAATAAACATAAGAAAGTTTTCAATCAAATTTTTAGAAATAACAGGAAGTAAAATCCCATAATGCACAAGTTTCATTTACTGTGTATTTTTTCAAGCATTCTCTTACTCAGAAATAACAGAAGATATTCAAGTACTTTAAAATCAAAGGCCTTTAATTTGTTTTTCAGTAATGACCAAAAATGCCTTCACAAAACCTCTTTTTCACTGAAAATAGAAGGCACTAGGCATTACTTAACACCCTGAAAGCAGTGATTCCTTCTGATGCTGGTGGAGATAAACATTAAATGGCAAGTTTTAGATTTTAACAATGTCTCCTTAAAAAAAAAGACAACTCTCAAGATCACAAAAAATGAAGTTACCAGTCTGTCTTTCTCAGTCCTTCCCAATACAATTTTAAGTTATTTTTACAAGTACATAATTTGAAATTAATAGACCAGCTAAGTATGATAGGGTTTTCAACATTTGTTAGGCTTTAGTTAAATACAGTAAATACAAAGATGCCATTATTATGCTAATTGGCACCATCCTCTGCTACTCTTCAGCTGTGCAAAATAAACCTGAAATGATATACACTGTAGTGGTATAATTTAAAAGATCCTTGATATGACACTAATAACTTTCTAATTCTGGTCACAAACTGCATATAAATTGTAAGATTATTAAAATACACCTTTTTGAAAAATAATAAGATGACTATTTATACCTAAATAAGGTTTCCCAGAAAGATATGAAATACTTTAGCATATAAAAGTAGTTGCTCCTTCTCCATAAGAACAACTGTTGTTTCACAAAATAACTCATGTGATCCAAGGCAAATGATTTCTTTCAAATGCCATATTCTCTCTATGACTTTGAGGTATGCTTCAAGAGACTACCCATGAGAAAAGGGCACATTTGGGTAAAAGACCACAGTTACAAACACAAGGAACCTTTCTTGGGTCAGGAGTGCCCTTAAGAGTCGTATTAACAGAAAAGAGGAGCTTTTGAAGCCATTTCTTTTACAAACACAATTAAATTTGGTTACTGAGAGGGTAATTCAAGACACAGCTATTTACATATGTGCTATGTCATGTGTGCCTGTTTTAAATAGTGGCTTCTGTAGGACACTCCTATTCAAACACAAACCAAACAACTTTGGCGAAGTAAACCAAACCACAATCTTCTATTTTTGGCAAGGTACTATACACAAAACAAAACAAACAAAAACAACAAAAAATAGCTATAACAGTGATTCAGGCAAAAGTTCCCATGTCAAACTACAGTATGGAAAGTGTTCTGAGAAGTATTAATTTGGAGGGAAAAAACCCTACCAAACAAATAATGCTGAAAATCGATCTTATAATCACTCAAATAACTATCACGTAAAAGGTTTATGAATGCCTTTAAAATAAGAATACTTCAGTTTACAAAACAGCTGATTATGAGGTTTATAATCAGAAAGTATTTGAAAAACATCCAAGCTAACTCAAAAAGGCCCAATTAGTAAAGAGTAAAGGGTAAGAGGAAATTAACTCTTCTATAATTAATGCTAGATGCCTTCTTGCCTTTGGAAAAACTGATAAGATTAAATTTGAAAATGGTATAGAAAATAATAAAATGAACCTGCATGACAACTGGAAGAAAAATACCATGCCACTACTAATAAACATGATGCGAGGCAAGAAACATCATTTTAAAACAATGATTATGCAAAAGAATGCCTTATATAATTACATATAATAATCAAGTTAAGAAAAAGCTTCAAGACTAGCAGCTGGGTATTGTGAAACATGTAGGACAACGGAAGGCACTACAAAAGCATTAATTACCTCTAACTGCAGTTGGACAGTTCAGCCTTTTCCTTCTTCTTAAGAAGATAGCCAGTGCGAATGTTATTTTTATATCCCCCTGAGTTTTAACATGATTGGGCAAAACAGCACCAATTTAAAAAAATATCTGCAATGCCAGCACTGCAGTTTGGAATCACTTATTCTGATAGCCCCACAGGTCTCTCATAAGAGCACTTTGGAGCATGATTAAAAATATAAAAATGCCTTTCGGTGTTTCAGTATTAAAATGGAACCACCACAGATATCCATTTTTAAAAATAATGCACTAAAAAAAGTCTGTTCATAAAGTATAGTCTTTCACACCCTGTAGCTAGCTAGCATTTACTGCTAATTTCCACTTCAGATCTCCTTTGTGCATTGAGTTGAAATGTCAGTAAGTTTCATGGTGCAGAGTCCTTTTTGGCTGGAAAATCCTGGCAAATATCATGTCATGCCTGTTTTGAGCAGTATGCCTTGTAGGTCCTCTGGCAATGCGAAGATAATTGCATCTATGTGTGTCCGTAACTTTTCCATAGTTTCAGGTTTCACAGGTAAATGCTCTCGATCAGCCTGCAACTATATAAGGAACATTTAGAAGTATTTAAATGATCCTCTGAGTCTGTATTAATATGCTATATTTTCTAAATAAACATTTTTAATAGTCTAATGATTAGAAACCTCAGATTTCAACCAGAATTTATAGTAACTATAAAAAAGCAAAAAACATGCCATTTAAATAATATATTGTTTGAGCTCAATAAAGGACTTCTATGTAAATTAATACTTAACGCATACCATGTGGTATAAAATATAAGTGACAATGTTTTTTGTAGAGGTCATTAGACTCCATTAAATATTTTTAAAATAATTACGGCATCATTATGATCTGCTTGAGTGACCAAGTATTTTCAGTCAGATCTACCATCAATTGAACAATCTCAAGTCCTCTCATTTGATTATGTTACTTCCATGATACATCATGGACTATCACCTCAAATGTGAATAAAACATCTTCACAGATCTTTGGCTTTTTTGGCTACATACCAGCTTATTTTTCAGCTTCAATACAAGGTCTACTGTTTCTACTTCTGTGTGTTTCTGGGTCCAGAGAAGTAAATCCTAGAAGAAAAAATCCCAAATCAGTAAATACTCAAAATAATTTTCAAACTGCTCTATTTCAATAGATGTAACTACTGAGAAGGACAGGAAGAAAGAGGAAAACGGGGCATTTAACCCAAATATAGCATTACAGTATAAGGATAATTCTGTACATGATATTCTAACAATGTTAATTAGATGTCTTTCAACATTTAGGCAAAATGACTGTAGAATATTTGGCAGTAAAACAAAACTTAAATTCCTTTCTGAGGTAGCCCTTTCAGATCAATTAAGAAAAACAAAACTGCAACTCAAAGTACAATACTAACCCACAATGCTACTACTATAGTGAGTATTTTAATTTAAAAAGAACATAAGCTAACAAATCAAGATAACTGTGAACATGAATATTTTATTGGATGTAAACTTCTCATCTTCAAATAAGCTTCTTGGGCTTATTTATAGTTGACTTCATCGTATTTCTTCCCTCAAAACCACAATCATTGGAATTTTGTGATCAGAAAGTTAATATTGAGGCTAGCCTAAATATAAATGTAGCTAAATACAAATGAAAATGACATTATCCTTTATATTTTTACCTAATTTAAAGTAGTCTGGTGACAAATTATAGAATATAAAAAGTCAGTCCAAATACAGGAAAAAAATTATTAATAGTAACTGGAAGAGGTTAATAAGGCATGCTAAAAAAAAATCTGGAGTTAGACTACTTGGATTTGAATCCTAACTCCATCCAGTGGTATGCTAGAAAATATTTAACAACCAGTTCTCCAGGAAGTCTCTGGTTTGTTGCATTTGCCAATTTCTATGGTGTAATACTCCCACTGTAGATGATTTCAAGCTACTAACCTGAGAGCACTGAATGCAGAGCTGGAAAGAGAGGTATAGTCAGCTCTTGTGAGCCAATGCAAATGGGCTCTAGTCTAGCTCACTGCTGGCTCCCCTACGTAGCAGGAACTTACAATCCTCAGGTGTCCCATTATGCAGATCATAACATACCTACTTCAGTGAATTGTTGTGAAAATTAAAAGACATTACCCATACAGAGCACCTACACAGTCCTTGGTATACAGTACATGGTCTAGAAGAGTTAGCTATTACTATTTATAAAGTAGTGGATATAGATATCTTTCCATCTTCTAAGTGTAACATTATCTTTATTTTCAATAGTTGTTAATATCACACAAACATGCTGTTCTCTAACCTCTTCACAAAGAGCTTCTAAATGGAGAGCCTCCAACTTCTGGGTCATTTCTTTCCGCCGGGTCTTGAACCAACCATCAAAATTTGGGGATTTTAGAAAATGCCTATAAAAATAATTTTCAAAACAGCAACATTTGGTTATGACTTATTTCCTCCCCTTGATACCTTTCCTACTTATAGCTAGAAGAACCATGTGAAACGACGAAATTTTGAATAAAAAAATAGAAGTTTAAGTCCATTTTTTTTGGGTGTGTGTGTGTGTGTGTGTTTGTGTGTGTGTGTGTGTTTTAAATAAAGCTCTACAAATGGGTGAAAAAGAAAAAAGGCTAACCGGTAAAGTCCAATCCAATCGCCTTTTATTCTAGAGGTCAACTGAGGTCCTGTTTTCTCAAGTGTTTTCATAAATTCTTCTGGAAGGAACTGTCTTAATTGGGGTGGACTCTAGAAAAAAGGGCATACAATATTTAAAAATTAGAAATGGATATGTTCACTGAATTTACAGTTAGAGAAGTCAAATAGAAATTTAACTAAATATATTTATACCTTCCATGGAGAAATACTTTTCTGCAAAGGCATTAAACTTGCCACATATCTTTCCTAAAACCAAGAAAAAAAAGTTAATCAAGTTAGATGTTCTTACACAGAATCTTCAAAAATGTTTAAATAGACCTACTTAAAAGAAATGGGTTTCCAAGTTTTTCATTATATGATCTTTCAACGGACATCAACAACACCGTTGCTCCCTATAATAGATATAGCCAAATTCAGATTGAATTGAGAAGTCAGATTTTTTAATAATACTTTACTAAATCTTAGACAATCCAAGGGACTACACGTTTTTAGTGATAATAACCTTAGTAAATAACTATGTTCCAGAAAATATATTCAATGTTTTACATTCATAATTTCTTTTAATCTTTGCAACCATCCCATGTGGCAGGTATTACTGGGAAACTAAAGCTTCAAAAAAGGCTAAGTAACCTATCCAAGGTCACACAATTTGAACTTGGATTCAGGTCTACTTAATTTTAGTTCATGCTCTTAAGAGCTAAAGTTCATTTACTTAAACGAATTTAAATGGAATAAAAAAAATTGACATCCATTGAACGAGAAAGAATATTTCTTCACAAAATATAATAGCAAAGATCTGCAGGTTGTCCTCATATAAGATTCATAGATAGACTACTTTACATTAACAACTACATGGAATCTCTTTCCAATGCAGTCTCCAGACTAGGACCACATCATGATACTGCCTGATATTGTGATGCTTCTTTTAGTATTTTAATGATATTCCACTGAATTTCATGGAATAACCATATCATCATTATTTATTCCATAAATATTTATTAAGTACTACCATTCACCAGACTGAGAAAAAGATAATGAACAGACAGATAAGGCCCCTGTTATCATGATGCTCCAGTTTCATGGATATCATATCAAACTGTGCTCAAGAAAGTAAAATCAGAGAAAAGCTACTGGATAACCTATTAAGGTACAAAATGCAACATTATATAACATTTTACTACAATTATATCATTTAAGATAGTCACAACAATCCTGAAAAGTATTTAAGAAAAGTAGAATTAACCATATTTTACAGATAAGGAAATTTAGACCCATGGAGAGGAAGTAACTTCCCAACTAGAATAAAGAATCCAGGTCTCCTGTAAAGGCCTCTATTTTAAATCACTAAACACATGAGCAGGCAAAACACACACCTTAACATAAAGTTTTGGTGAATGGGAGAAACATTCATTTGCCCTTCAACAAATAATCAAATTAATATATATGTTAACTTACTAATGGAATGATGAAGCTTTGTGTCAGTTCCAAGAAATAGCGTCTCAGAATAACGCTTTGAGCCTCAGAAGGACGTTTCTGTTGTACACCCTTAAAAGAGGAAACAATAAGAACCTATAGAGTTAGGGAATGTAAAACAATGGATAATTATAGAAGTTCAACTGATATGTAAAATACATATATTTTACTTGATATAAAACAAACGAACTATTTTAATCTGGTTTATTATGCAATATACTATGAAAAAATTCTAAGAGCAAAACATAAGACATTCACTTCATACTTAAAAATATCAGTACAAACAAAGATTATCTTTATTTCATACTTGCTGTATTAATATTATTTACATTTTCCAAAAAAATGCTGACTATCCCCTAGTGTTAAGTTACCTCATGGTAGAGTCCATGTCTTTTTCACTATGACTTCCAAGTTTCTAGGAAGATTGGCACTAGTTTGTAGCTGCAGCTCCATATTTCAAGCCCATAATTGCTGCTACTTTAGTCTCCTGATTTTTATGAAACTTTGGTTCAAAAGATAGACCTCATTACTCTCCATAAAGCACATATTGACTAACTGGATATTACATACCTGAACAAGAAAATTTAAATTAATAATATAAGCGAATAATTACCTTCTGTAATTGTTTTATAATCTCTTCATCTCTATTTAGGTATGGCTTATAAGAAGTATAAACTCCTAAGAAGCAAAGAAAACAAGGTAAACAGTAATTTTTTAACCAAGTACCCACACAGGTATATATTTAAAAATTAATAAAAGTCAATACCAGGTTTAGAATCCAGAGTCTTTAGGTTCTTCAATTTTTTCACTTTAACCTGCTTAGGAATTTCCCCTGAAAGAAACATCACAAAAATTCTTACAATTATTCAAATTTCACGTATCACAAAACTGGAATTTCATAAGATTAATAATTTACTATTTATTAGTTAGAGACGTTGTAACTAATGTATTCTTAACATTATTAATATTCAGTTAATGTTAGTATTCCTGGTACCTTAAAACTGGATAAATGGAACACTGAATTATTACTGTGTAAATTATATAAAATGGGTACTTGTCTTTTCATTATTATCTATCATTACTTAAAATTTCCCTTTTATCACTCAACTTGTAATTTAAAATATTTGTGCCAAATACATAAAATCGAAAATTTATGTGCCAAATATGAATAAAGTATCCTTTAAGAGTAAATGGAATTGAAAGCAACTCAATTAGTATGCAGATCTAGTACTCAAAGGTTCTTTTCTGGCACTTCCCAAAATTCTGCTTCTGTACTGTAGAAACTTACACTGCCACCAGGTGGTGATAGTTTATGTCACAACCAAAAGTCTGAGTCACAGATGGACAGGACTCGAGCAGGCCTACTGTGAACAACTCATCTAGTATATGAAGTGGTTCTAGTCTTGAGGTTAAGAGAAGGTACAACCTTCTAATTAGCAGAAAAATACCTCAAGAGAAACACTTAAAAGTGTTATAAACACACTAAATTTAAAAGTCTTTCTCTTTTCCTTTTTCTATCATTCCCCATTCCTCCCTTTGGTCCTTGGTAACTTCACCTGCCTAAAGAGAGTTCTCAGAGCAACAAGAAAATTAGCTGGCAAGATATCCAAGAAAAGAAACCGCAGTTCACTATCCTTCATGGATACAGCTGTAAAAATCCTCAACAAAAATATTAGCAAATCGAATCCAGAAACATAAAAAAGGACTACACACCATGACCAAATGGTATTTATCCAAGGAATGTAAGGCTGATTTAATGTTTTAACATCTAAAAATCAACTACTATAATACACCATGTTAACGAAGGACAAAAATCACATAATGATTTGTATAAATATGGAAAAAACATTTAACAAATTTCAACACCAACTCATGATAATCACTCTCAACAAACCAGGAAGAAAAAGGCATTTCCTCAACCTGATAAAGGACATCTTTAAAAAGCCTACATCTAACATTATAATTAGACCTATATATTGAAAACTACAAGGCATTGCTGAGAAAAATTAAAGAAGATCTAAACAATGGAGAGACATTCCAAATTCCTGGATTGGAAGACTCAGTATTTTTCAGATGGAAATTCTCCCCCAAATTGATTACATATTCAACAAAATCTCTATCAAAATCTAAGCTGGCTTTTTGCAGAAACTGACAAAGTGATCCTAAAACTTAGATAGAATACAAAAGACCAAAACTAGCCGAAACAATTTTGAAAAAGAAAAACAAAGTTGGAAGACTTACACTTCTGGATTTCAAAACTTACTATAAAAGTACAGTAATCGAGACACTGTACTGCTGTAAAGATGAGCCATATAAATCAGTGCAACAGAACTACAAGTTCAGAAATAAACCCTGTTTATGGCCAGTTGATTTTCCACAAAGGTACCAATGTGAGTGAATAGAAAAAGGATAGTCTTTTCAAAAAATGGTGCTAGGACAACTGGATATCATCATGCAAAAAAAGATTTCAGACCCTTAACCCAAATCATACACAAAAAATAACTCAAAGTGGTTCACAGGCCTAAATATAAGTGCTAATACAACAACTTTTAGAAGAAAACATAGGTGAAAATCTTTGTGACCCTGGGTTAGGCAATGTGTTCTTAGATACAACAGCATAAGGCCAATCCATAAAAGAAAAAAATGATTAGCTAGACTTAGCAAAATTAAACATTTTTGTGTTTACCAGAAGCAAGGGGTGGGGGAACTAGAAAAAAGGGGTCAAAAGGTACAAACTTTCAGCTGTAGGACAAGTAAGTCCTGGGGATGTAACATACAGCACGATGCCTACAGTTACACTGCTGTGTGGTGTATTTGAAAATTCTTAAGAGAGTAACTTCTAAAAGTTCTCATCACAAAAAAATATATTTTTTTTCTTTATTTTTAAAATATGTATGAGATGATAGATATCAACTAGTTTCACTATATATGTAAGTCAAGTCATTATGCTGTAAACCTTAAACTTATACAGTGCTGTATGTCACTTGTATCTCACTAGAATTGGGGGAAAAAGTGAACACTTTTGTGCTTCGAAATATAGCAATAAGAAAACAAAAAGGGAAAGCATATATTGTGAGAAAATATCTGCAAATCATATACTGAAAATAGACATGTCCAGAATACATAAAGATCTCTTGTAACTAAATAAGACAAATGATCTAATTAAAAATGGGCAGAAGATTTAAATCAACATTTCGTCAAAGAAAAATTAGATGAAAAGATGCTCAATATCATTAGTTACTAGAAAAACACAAATTAAAACCACCATTTCAAACCCACTAAATTGCTACAATGAAAAAGACAGAAATATCAAATGTTGGAAGGAATATAAAGAGATAGAAACCCCCATACACTGCTGGTGAGAATAGGAAATGGTGGGCCACTTTGGAAAATAGTTTGGATTTCTTAAAAAGTTAAACAGACTTATCAATCCATGTTACTTTACCAATGACTTTATGCAAGAATATCTCTACTTGCATCCCCAACATTGAGGCTTTTTCCATTGGAAAAAGACAATAATAGTAGTTTACTATATTACAATTATAGTAATCAAATAGCCTCTATTAATAGGATAAAACCATGAAAGTCAATGTCAAGATTAAATTAAGATTAAAAAAAAACTTTTCATATCATCTCTTGGCTAAGACCTGGTGATTGCTGTGCTCTGAATTATCATTAATAATCAGACAGGACACTAATGAAATGGCAAGAGACCATGACATTTACAGAGTGCCATTATTCAGTCACTGTGTTTAATCTCCTCAGCAGACAAATATGAGGCTTAAGGAGGCCACTCTGCTTAAGCCCACACAGATATGACTGCAAGGGTGAAACCCTCTGCTCTTTCCTTTATTTCATAAGGCATCTAAGGATTTCACTATAAGACTGAGTCTAATATTCGTAAATAATATAATTTAAAATGTTATTCCCTGACTCTAATCATGTCTATCTAGATTTATGCATATACCAGAAGGGATATCTTATAAAATAATATTATTAAATAATGTTTTAAATATACCTGTGTATACTAAAAAGAAAAATCTTTAAAAGTATCACATCATAAAGTTTTTTAAAAATATTTTTACATATCGTCTTAACTATTTGAATGGATAATTCAGGAGCATACAGTGAGGAATGTCAGAGGTACCATTAAAGTGTCATCTAAGTTAACAAAACTCCCAACCTCAGAATTCATTTACTCATTTAAAAACACTTTTTAAACAGCTGCCATGAGCAAGGCATATATATCTTATTTCCTCAAGAAAAGCATAATCTTTTGACCACATCCTTAATCAATACCAGTACCACAGAAATGTATATATTTTTTGAGACCGAGCTGAGAATTTTGTGCCAAGCTGAATTAATTTGAGCTTATATAAGGTTTTATTCAAGCATTGTTGGAAATCCCTTTTTAATTGGGCTATACATATACAAAAAGTAGCTCAAATTTTTGAGGTTTCATTTTGTTATAATTCATTCAATGTTTGTAACACTGTAAGTACATGTTTCAGTAGCAGGAATGAGTTACACATATAAGAATCTGTATATTTTAATGAGTTATGCTCTTTTCCAAAGGCCTTTATCCAGGTTGCCTCAAAGAAGGTTGCTATCAGCATAATTAAAAAGTAACCAAAAGATGAAAACAAAGGAGAAAAAAGAAACCTGATCACCCATATTATACACTAGAAATAGTTTATACTTTACCTGCTGGTTTAAGGTCTCCTATTCGAATAATGTGTGGCCAGTGCTGAAGTGTTTTCGCAAAAAAAGGGTTGGTTACTCCTAATATGACCGATGGCCTACATAAAAACAAACAAAGCAAAAACATAGTGAGAAAAAGATGAATGTTCCATCAGTCAAGAATAGTTTCTAATTTCTTTTGAGTGAACAATAAATGGATTATATTTTCCTTCATTCAATGTACTACATATAAACTACATGCCAGACACCATGTTTAGCCGTAGGCATGTACAGATGAAAAGACATGGTCTTTCTAAAAGCACACAGGAAGAAGGATATACAAACTCAATTATGATGTCAGAAATTAGAAGACAGCGAAGGTGGAATAAAATGTACAATAATTACAAAAAAGACACTATGTCTCCAGGAGATTAAAAGACAGCCTCATCAAAGAAATGACATTTGCACAGATATGAAAGATAAGTAATTCTTTGCCAAGTGCTTAGGGTGGTAAAGGTGATGCAGGAGAATGAACAGTATGTGCAAAGCAATGAAGTGAGATCATGGTCTGTTTGTAGAACTACAAATAGTTCAGCATTCCTAGAGCACAAGGTGGAAAGGATGAATAGTCAGAAATGAAATTGATGGGGAGATGCTGGCCAGATCTTTAAGCACCAAGTTAATATGCTCAGAAATTTAGATGTAATCTTGTTTGGCAAAAGGAAGCTACTAGAGAACTGAGTGGAGGAATACCACATGAATGAAAATGTACTTATAAGAGTGGTCACTCTGAGAGAAATTTAGAATATGCTCTATGAGTTGGGGAAGAGGTTTGGAAAAAAGCATCAGCAAATATGAAACAGACTGAAGACAGTAAGATTGGGAAGACAGTTTTGGAAAGAAAATAACAAATGTTAAGAGAGATATTTTAGGGTGTGAATGGACAGAATTTGGTAAAACTTGATGTGTACCATATTAAAGAGAAACTGATCACAATTTAGATCTTTGATAACTAAGTGAAAAGTAGCACCATTCATGAAAATAGTAAGAGGCATGGAATTAGGAAAGAAAAGGAGACAAAAAGAATTCAGCTTGAACATTTTTAGTTTCTGGTGCCATTAACATGTCCAGGTAGCAATGTGGTTTAGAAAAAAAAAAAACCTGGATATATAGTTCTGGACCTTGTAAAAGATCTTGACTAGGAAGATAAATGTCAGTTATTAGTATATACATGTTAACAGAAGCTATGGGTACAGATAAGATTGTGCGGAAAAAATTATCAGTCTGAAATCAGAAACCAGAACACAATACTGGAGGAACACCAACATTTAAGGGTTTGGCAGAAGAGGCGAAGTCTGCACAGGAGAGTGAGATGTACCACCAGACAGTCAGGTAAGAGTGGTATCCTGGGTTAAAATATTTTTTCTGCCCCATCCCCTTAAAATATTTTTAAGGTCAACAGCTTAAATGTTAAAAGAAAGGGAAAGCAGGAAAAATGGGGCAATAATGTGCGCACTGGATCAGGCAGTGAGAATAGTCTTGCCGACTTCGGCAAGAACAACATTAGTGGAGACTGAGAAACAACCTACAATGGGCTAAGAAGCAACTAGAAAACAAAGAAATGAAGACAGTAAATGGAAATTTTTATTGTTATACTAGAAACTTAGCTATGAAAAAGAGGTGAGCAATAGAGCACGAACTAAAAGAGAAAAGGTAAGATAACCTTTCCCCTTTTACAAACTGGGAAGAATTTTCATGTCTATATGCTGATTCAATGAAGAGGACAAAGGAAAAGGAAGTTACAGAGCAAGAAGAGATAACTGATGCTGTAACAGGTCCTGAGGTAAGGAAAGAAGATAGAACTGAAAGTACAGGTGGGTGGCTATTAATGACAATACAGCTTCCACTAATAAATAAAATCATTCAAAGAAAATAAGATACTGACTCTTGAAATGTGACCCGGCAGCTTCTTAAAGCTTCCTTTATAAAATCAATCTGCCATTAAGTTAAAATTTAAACTTTGAAATTATTACCACAGAGAGAAATGGGGAAGGCAGATAAAGGTAAAATGGGTCACATATAAGGTGATGGAAAGAAACTTAACTTTAGGTGGTGCACACACAATGCAATATACATATGATGTATTACTGAACTGTACACTTGCAACCTATATAATTTTATTAACCAATTCACCCTAACAAATCTAATTGAAAACAAATAAATGATATAAAATTAAATCAAAAGTCATTACCAAAAATAATTCTAAATAATTTGGCTATAAAGGTAATACTTGGTTAATAAAAGTTATTCTGTTTACTCACGGGGCTTGAGTACGGGTAGTATATTCTTTGAATTCACTATCATGAATAGTGAAATAAGGTCTGAAATCACTGACGTACTTCAACGGAGAAATACAGCTGTGGAGCAAGAAGAATATGTAAAACAAAGGACACAGAAATTAAAGGCCGTTCTCAATAACTATAAACTATCTATATATACAGTATACCCCCAATGAGATAATTTATCTAATTCAATAAGTGGTAAACTCATTCCAAGAAACTAGAAAGCAAAAGGAAATACCAAATGTGGAATGGCATATTGAAAGAACATTGGATTTGGGGCAGAAGATGGGGTGAAATTCTGGTTTTATCTTCACTAGTTATATGCCTTTTATTAGATACTAACCATTTACACAACTAATATTTATCAGGTGCCAACTTCATGTACGTGAATGAATGTGTTTGTTGCTCAGAAAAACATGGTTCCAGCCTTCATGGAGCCTGAATTAATTTGCTCATCTATAAAACGATGCTATCATGAGCATTACCTTCTTACAGGGTTGTTGTGTGGATCAATGCAATGCAATGAGTATACAAACATATCACAGATGGGAAAATGCTGTAACTATCACCATTAGGAAGCAAATATACTCACTTAATAAGTGCCAATACAGTCTCTGAAGACTCCGATGGTGATGGTGCCATGACTACAAGGGGCTCACCCAACAGTACCAGCTCCCAAAGCATCTGACTGTGAAGGAAAACTGGGCAGAAACACCTGAAACATATTTATACCATAGAAATATTGTTGTTTATCCAATCTGTTTTTTAAATTCCTATATAATCCTTCTAAAAACTTCATAGTGATATAAATTCTTCCAGCTATTTGTACCTTGATCTGATAGACAAATTCATTTAGAATATGGTGGCGCATATAGGTAAGTCCCTTTTATCCACATAAAAATATATATCGATTTGACTTGTTTCAATTTTTACAAGATTAAGTGCAGTATATTGACACCCAGAATGGCTGATAAACAATATATGCAAATAAAATAATTATTAAATTGTTGTCCCACATGGTAGATTTATTTTATCAATATTGCTTTGTTACATTTGAAGTTCTATTCTAAATATTTTTAAGGAAACAAGAAAAATTAATTTTCTTAAGGATGTTTATTGGATGTACTTAATTTAAAAGCAAAAGCTTTCCATATTAAAGAATGATGAAAACAAATTACAAGGAGAAGTTCTACTGCCAACAACAGAATGATTTCCTGGGCAGATTCTCCTCCTACAGAAATACTGCATATTTTTATAGCAGCCCTGGAATTAGGTGGAAACCTATTAGGACAGAACTCTGGTACATTACTTAGTCTCAGACATTTGGTAACTTTTACTTACTTATTTAGTAATTCCACCCAGTAGGGTAATGATTTTTTGTAGTATATTAGGGGAAAAAATACTTACATATTTATAAAAATCATAATCAACCTTCTTAGTTGAAAACATATATACAACACAAAAAAAGAAAAAGAAAAAAAGCATAATATTTAAATACAAAAATATACATCAAATTTGTGAGATGGAAATTTTAGGAAAACTTAATTTTAACTAATTACAGGCAAGAAGACAAATGTAAAGTGCAAAAAAATAGTTCAAGGATGAGGCAAAGGGGCACTTCTTCCTTCTTCCTACTTAAATAATTCAATCCTAAAGCAGAATATGAAACATTGTAGGCATCTCTACTAAGAGGGCCACATCAGCCCAGAGAGGGGTGTCAGAGCTTATGTGAGATAAGGTAGACATCCACGTGGAGGGGTGGGTGGCTTACTATGGGCTGTTGGAACCCAAATGTGGTAAGAAAGGAGTACATATGTGGAAGTGATCTGGTTTGAGATGACAGAGCCCAGGAAGAGTGAGAGGCATGGAAGGGCAGCATGGTATAGTCTGTCATAGCCAGAGTAGGTTAAGGAGGTTGTCGATGGTGGGATGTTAGGGCAGGGGAATGAGAGTGTCCACATGGAGCGGTGGCCTGGAGTGAGATGTAGGTGCACAAGTAAGGTAAGGAGGGCATCTGTGTGGGTATTGGCCTGGCATCAGGAGTCAGAGCACAAGCAGGGTGAGGATGGTATCCAAATGGAGGGGAGGCCTACTGTGGGATATGGAACCTTGAATGGGATAGGAAGGTAACCACATGGAGGTAAATCCAGCATGCAACAGAGCCTGAGCAGGGTAAGGAGGGTGTCCATGAAAAAGGGCAACTAGGTCTAGAGTGCCAGACAGGGCCCAAAAGGTGTGATAAAGGCATCTGCACAGAAGAGAGAGTTATAGCAGAAATGAAAGATTAATTACTAACAGGGGACTGAGCAAATAATTTAAGAAATTAAGAATAATGGGAGGTAGTCAGAGAAAAATACAAATATGAAAAGAGAGAAAACTAGAATCATGTTTGATTGGAATTGGGGATATCAGTGTGACTTTATGGTTTTCAATATATATGGATGTAGAAATAAATATATAAATGTATATATTATGTGTATATATGTATGCATGTGTATGTATACTCCTTAGCTCTGTTCACTGAGATGGCCTAAAATCGATGATGTCCTAATAGCAATGAGCACAACTAGTGTCCAGATCTTGGCTTCTAAATCCTATTCTCCACTAAAAGAAGCTAAGGCTTTTTAGAGAAAAGGCTGATTCCAGGAATGGGGAAGAGAAAATACAAGATAATCCTGGAACCCAAGAGAACTCAAAACAGATGTCCACACAAAGACTTACAGATAAATGTTCATAGTAGTATTACACATAATAGCCAAGAACTGGAAACCATCCAAATGTCCTTCAATGGATTAATGGATAAATAAGATGTGGTACATCCATACAATGGAACATTAATTCAACCATAAAAACAATGAAGTAATGATTCATGCTACTCATGAATAAACCATGAAAACAATATGTTAAGTGAAAGAAGGTAGACACAAAACGCTACATATTGCATAATTCTATTTATATGCTATGTCCAAAATAGATAAATCCATAGAGACAGAAAGTGGATCAGTGGTAATCAGGGACTAGAGGAAGAGGGAATGGGGGAATGACTGCTAATGGATACAGGGTTACTTTTTGAAGTGATGAAAATGTCCTGGAACTAGATAGGAGTGATAGTTTACAACTCTATAAACATATTAAAAACCAATGAACTGTATACTTTAAAAGAGTGAATATTATGGTATGTGGAATTATGTATCAATTTTTTTAATTTAAAAAAAGAGATAAGCCTGGAACATTTTACACCAGAAAGCAAGAAAGTATTTAAAGAATGACAAGGATATGTCAAAAAACAGAAGTCAGCCTTAAGTGGATTCTCACTGGCCAAATTGGAAATAATCTGAAGAGTAAAATAGATGATAATAATGGATTTTAATAACCTGTTCAATAAAATGAGAAACCAACAATCCATACAGATACACATAAATAATGTTGATGTTTTAAAATATTTCTACGAATTCACTGACACTCCTTTTAAAACATAGAGTCTAATTATCCCCCTCTTAGGTATGGGCTGGATTAAAGGCTCACAGGAAGAGAATAAGGTAAAGTGACAATGTACAAATCTGAAGATTAGGTCATAAAAGTCATTGTGGCTTCAGCCTTTTTTCAGATCACCAGCTGATGATGAGAACATTCAAGCAGCCCTATGCAGAGGTCCACATGGCTAGGAATAAGGCCTCTTGCCCACAGCCAAAAGGAACTATGACCTCCAGCCAACAGCCAAGTAAGTAAGCCTTCTAGGGAAGCAGACCTCCATCCCTAGGCAAGATCTACCAGCCCTATTTGTCCAACTGACTAAATCCTCACCTGACATTTTGACTGCAACCACATAAGAGATCCAGAGTTAGAGCCATCTAGCTAAGCAGTTCCCAGATTCTTAAGCCTCAGAAACTGTGTGAAATAATGTTTGCTCTTTCAAGCCTCTATGTTCTACGTACTGGGGTAATTTATTACATGGCAATAAATAACTTATATACGTACCTCCCCACAAAATACTAAATTACATAAGGAAAAAGAACAACTTATCAATGGAGAAGCTTGGAGAACACTTTAATCAAGTGATCAAAGTGAACATTCTCAGTAACAAGGCAAGCCAAACTTGTGTGCTACCTCTTTATTAAGACGCAGAGCCTGAATCTAGTCATGAGTAAATCCCAAACCTAAACTGAGGTATTTCCTGCAAAATAACTGTCCTATAATCCACAAGAATGTCAGGGTCATAAAAGTGAGGGGAAGACTGAGGAGCTACTCTAGACTAAAAAAGAGAGACTAGGGAGACGTGACAACTAAATGCAACAGACAATTCTGAACTGAATTTTACCGTGACAACTGGTGACATCTGAATACAATCTTAGTATTAGATGGTATTAACTTATTCATGTTATTTTCCAATTTTGATGGTTACATTTTATCCTAATTTGTAGGAAATAAACACTAAAGTATTCAAGGATAACAGGCATCAGGTTTCTGACTTACTACCAAATGGTTCAGAGAAAAAGAGTGTTCTGTACTGTACTTACTACTTACCGCAGTGTGTGTGTGTGTGTGTGTGTGTGTGTGTGTGTGTGTGTGTGTGTATACACACACACGTATGTATCATGTTAAATACTGTTATATTTTATATTTTAAGTATACACATACACAGTTGCCCCTCAGAATCCATAGGGGAATTGGTTCCAGGACCCCTGTGAATACCAAAATCCAGATGCTCAAGTCCCTTATATAAAATGGCATAATATTTGCATATAGGAAAATATATAAACTGTATGCTCCCATATACTTTAAATCATCTCTAGATTACTCACAATACCTAATATAATGTAAATGATATGTAAGTAGTCGTTATATTGTTGCTGACATGTATTATTTAGTTAGGCCTATAAATAGTTACATCTGTACTGAACACTAACAGACTTTTTTTCCTTGTCATTCCTTAATACTATATAACTTTTTTTTCCCAAATATTTTCGATCCCCAATTACTTGAATCTGTAGATGTGGAAGCCATGGATATGGAGGACCAACTGTAATTTAAAAATAAAAAATAGCAAAGGAAAATGGAAAAGGTCTATGTGGAAACATCTGACCAACTGACTTTAATAGTGGGATACCCTCAAACTAAAGCATCAAACTTACAAATTACTTCTTCTCTCAAATATAATAATATATTATCAGTATGGGCACAAATAGATAAGAGTACAGTTACAAGATGAAACAGTCTCTGAAATCTCCATATTACGCCAAGTAATACCGGTAATACAAAGTAGTTTCTACTGGGGGGAGGTTAATTATTAAATATTCAAGAAAGAAAACCTATCTCCAGCTCTAATGTTAACAAATATTGATGATATACATCAAATTAATTACAGTGTAGAGTTACTAAAATGAGGGGTCTGTAGGGAAATCATAAGGTCTTTTTTAGCATCACTTTTATATCCCCATTCTGAAGTATCATGCTTTATGCCAAGTGCCCATCCACCTCCCTCTCATCCACCCAAATGTCATCCCCCAGAAAAAAAATTATAAACTGGAACGAAGGAAAGAAAGAAAAGAAAGAAGAGAGAAGGAAAGAGAGAAGAAAGAAAGAAAGAAAGAAAGAAAGAAAGAAAGAAAGAAAGAAAGAAAGAAAGAAAGAAAGAAAGAAAGAGAGAGAGAGAGAGAGAGAGAGAGAAAGG
>NW_011888976.1:1138460-1164408 GCF_000151845.1 Pteropus vampyrus | reverse complement strand
AAAGAAAGAAAGAGAAAAGAGAGAAAAGAGAGAAGAGAGAAGAGGAAAGAGGAAGGGAAGGGAAAGAATAGAGGAGGAAAAGGAAAGAAGGAAGGAAGAAAGGAAGGCAGGCAGGCAGGAAGGGAAGTAGATGTAGATAGGTAAGTAGGTAGGTAGGTTTCAATTTTTCCAGAAAGATATTAGTCTTTGAAACTCATAACTGTTGTCTACTCTGCCAACGAGGTAGAAAGCCAAAATTGCTTTACTTTCGAGTCCAGCAGTCCCCAACCTTTTTGGCACCAGGGACCAGTGCTCCTATGAGAATCTAATGCCTGATGATCTGAGGTGGAGCTGTGCTAGCGCTGGGGAGCAGCTGCGAATATAGATGAAGCTTCGCTCGCTCGCCAGCTGCTCGCCAGCTGCTCGCCAGCTGCTCGCCTCCTGTTTTGTGGCCCAGTTTCTAACAGGCCACGGATGGGTACAGGTCTGTGGCCCAGGGTTTGGGGACCCCTGTTGTAGATGGTAGGGGTGGGGGGTGTTGTGGAAGGGGAACACAACACATAACTTATATGCCTCTTGCTGTGCCAAGAACCAACAGCAAGTATCATGAGGTGAAATGTCCTTGACTCTAGGCAAGAGAATGTCAGTTTCTTTTGCCCGAAAACTGTCCTTCAGTTCCAAGCCCAACTTAAAAACTACATGAGAAGACTATTTCTGTGACCAAGAGAGCGCAAGAACCAAAGGCACAGTCTGTGGAGTAGTAGTAGCTTGACAAACTTTGACCTGGTGAAAGAAGGAAAATGGGTCCCTTTTACTCAACTGTATGTCACTCAACTTCAAACATCTTTCCAGGTCCAAGCTGAGTCTTGGTCTAAAAAATCACCTTCAATACAAACATTTAAGCTCTCATTCACACTAATAAACATAAAATGTAAGCTCTACACATACAAAATAAAGTGTTGTCATGGATACAGCATTAATCCGACCATCAGATATTAAATGCTTGGCATAGTACTATCTCTATGAGGTTATTATTCGTCAAGGTTTGGTTTTCTCATCTCGAGCATCAAAAATTAAAAAACAACAAACTAACTTGTCTTACTTTAAAAATAACATGTAATTTATATTCGGGAGAAAAGACACATAACTAATCAAAGGTGTTAGTGGTGGAACTAATCGCCAGTAATTACCAGTAATTAATTTTGATAAAATTCACCCTTATCAAAGATATAGAGAAGTTCCATCACCCCTCAAAATTCCCTCATCCACTTTGTAGTCTATTTGCCTCCCTCACTCGCGGGCAAACCACTAATCTGATTTCTGTCCCCATAGTTTTGCCTTCTTCAGTATATTATACAAACAGAATCATTCAGTGAGAAGCTCTTTAAAATCTGGCTCCTTTCACTAAAACATAATGCTTCTGAGAGTCATCCATGTTGTTGACTATATCAATAGTTCATTTTTTTTTCATTGCTGTGTAGTATTCCATGCATATATATACATCTTATTTTGTTTATCCACTTACCAATAATGGACATTTGCACTGTCTCCAGTTAGGCTGGTATATAAAGCCGCTATAAACATTTGCATACAAGTCTTTGTATAGATACATATTTTCATTTTTATTGAGAAAATACCTAGAAGTAGGATTACTGGGCTGTACTAGAGCCAAGTTTATAAAACAGATCTAGCATATAAAATTAATCCATCTTTGAAGCAGTATTCCATGCAGTTTAAAGATCTCACACACACATACACACACCCTATACATACACAAAAAATCAAACCAAAAAACCTATTCTAGGTCTTTCACGTGACTCCTGAATACATGTATTAGTATTTAGTAATTGTTCATTTATAGCAGTGGTTTCTCAAGCTGGGTTACACATCAGAACTATCTGGGAGTTGGAACTTAGGCACCAATCCAAAGATTCTTATTTAGCCGCTCTGTATAAGGCACGAACATTGGTACTTTTTCTTTCTTTCTTTTTTGTGCTAGGTTCTCTTTTTTTTTTATTCTGCATTTTGAAAAGTTTCAAACATACAGAAAAATAAAGACAATAGTGTAAGAACCCCCTTAAACATATCATCTAGCATATTTTGCCATTGTTACTTCATTTATTTTTTCTTACTCAAGTACTTTAAAACACAAACCTCGTGACGTTTTACCTCAAAATACTTTAAAATATGTCTGAAAAAATAAGCATGTTTTCTTATATCATTACAATACCATTTTCACATCAAACCAAACAAAAATAATTTATTTCTACCATGTACTAATACGCAATCCACATCCAAATTTCCCTGTCAAAGCTCATAACATGTACTTAAGGATGAACCATTAACTTATAACATATGAAATATAATAACTATTTTCTCCCATTTTTTTCCACATTTAAGAAAATTCATTTTCTAAGAAATTAACATCACCAAAAAAAAAGAGAAAAGACAACTGAAATTTTTTACTTTTTACCTGAAAAGATCCACCTCGTGAACAGTAGGTAAAATAACAGATATGTGTGTGTTTGCCTAAGAGACAGAAAAGAAAAAATAGAAGCTGTAATTAAAATTTACAGAAATTAATTTTTTAAATATGCCTATTTATCTCATGATCTTTAAGCCTTATTGTCCTATATATTTGAAATTCTCTTCCTCCAAGAGAAACCACAAAAAGAATGGGTCTTACCAATCTCCCCTAACATAGCTGAAGTTCAAGGATAACACAGATTCCATGGATAAAGCGTTAATCCAATAGTCAAATGTTAAATTAATTCACAACTGTACTAAATACTACCATAACACTAGTTGATATATATAACAGGCAAAATTAGTTTTTCTGCTGCTCTCCATTTTTCTTCAATTCAAAGAACAATGTGAGCACTAATAATACCAATTAAAACAATTCAAATGAAAAATTCAATCCCACCCATGAATAGATGTAGCTTTGCGAAAAATGAAAGGCAATTATTAACTATGGAATCTTTTTGACTGAGTTTCCTAAAAATGGAAGTCTACTGACCACTCTAAGGTAAGAGTTTTGCTAAAATTAAACCTTGTTAAAAAAAATATATATTCACTTTCTCCTGTCCTCACAATTACAGTATAAGCTCTGAGTTTTCAATAGTATCTACCAAAGAACAAGAAAAAAATCTGAGAAACATCAGGAAGTTTATCAAAAAATTATTTAATATGATATTTCAGTAACATTCAGAAATGTAAACCCAAGAAACTACATTTGCTACTTATAAATTCTGTTAAAGAGACTGTATGTGCTGGATTATTCTACCACAGTACCATACTACCTGCTGAGTTAACTGTACTATTTGAGTTGTCCCAGGCTTGTCATGACATGTGGGAATCCGTACCTTAAAAATAAAGACAAGAAATTAACTCTGGCTACAAAGAATGTCCTTGCTATAATTTGCCAGTCCTAACACAATGAGGAATCAGAAGTTCTCTATCCTGCTGCTAAAAAAGGTACCATGAACAATGCCTAAAAATCCATAAAAGCAAAGTATTTGTCAGATTAAAAAACTAAAGTCATATTTATTTTCAGTCACAGCACAAAGTAAGTGAACTAAGTTTTCATACACCCATACACATCGAAATAACTAACCTAATGAGAAGTAAATGTGCTGAAAAACAAAAAGGACATCAACTTCATACCACTTCCTGTTTGTTGTTCCAATCTTTGCTTTGTTAATATACACACACCCAAACACACCCTCTCAAGCTTGCCAAATTATGGGATAAATCTCACAGGAAACTATGAGAACTCTGAACCCAGAGCTATGAGTACTACTTTTGATGATTTCCCAAGGAAAAAAACAGAACAGCTCCCACAGAAATAGCACATCTAAAGAGAAAGCACTGCCAAAAATAAGTCCAACTTGAAAATTAATTGCAAAAGCACTTAGAGTACATTCATACAAAGCCTGAGAGCAAAATGGTAATTCATTTTTTTTAATGAAGGAAAGAAGACTTAATAGAGAACAATACCCTATGATGGACAGGTGTAATCTGACATTACATGTTAAGATCATTTAAGACTAAGAACCAATGGCTTTCTTAATTTCTTTTAATTTTTAGTAATTCATACTCCATTCTGCAAGTATTCTGCAATACCACCCATCACTGGAGGGCCATGGAGTAGCAGAATTCTAGGTGGCTTTTACATTCACGTGTATTATATAAGAATGGCCCCCTCATGCAAACTCCATCGGATTAAATGAGACTGGTGGCCCCTGGGGTTGTGTGACTAGTGGTTCTGTGCAGCAGTATGAATTGTGGTATTTCCATAACTCCTCATATCAAAGAAAAACAAGTGAAAGCAATAACAAGTCTGAATGTTATCAGGTAGTTAACAAGTAAAATTCATGTGTGAACTCAGAGATCTTTAAAAAAGGAGACAAATTAAATAGAAACTATTACCTTCATTACCACCCCCATAATAGGAAGATGTAATGTTTTCCCTGGCACTGGAGCAGGCCACTGATCAACATCATTACAAGCTGAAAAACATAATAAAGTTTTTCCTTAGTATAAGTGGAACCATTGAAACATGAAAAATGGAACATTAGAAATTAAAACTCTACTTGCTACTTTCTATTTTCTACAGAGCAGGAAAAATATACTGAGAAGGATGGAAGATCAAAGGTAAAAGAAAAGCAGTGAAAGAATCTTACATTTCACCAGAAATACACCTAGGTTTTACTACATAAATTGGTTAATAAATTTTTTTAAAGCAACAAAATAATTGGTATAAAGAGTTTTCATATTCATTTATTACTACTAAAATTAGCTACGAAAGCACACCACCTGGCAGAGCCCTTCTCTATATCGAGTGACATAAGGATTTCTGTTTAATAGTAAGTACTCAGAGTATCCGAACTGTCAACTCAATATTTGTGTATTATTATCCTAATAAATAGGCATCATCTATGTTGCAAAAGGAGATAAAAAGATACAGTCTTTGGTGTTTCTAGATAAAGACGCCAGAAGAATAGTTTTACATCTCTCTCCCACCATATAGCCCTTAAAATTCTTAACTAATTTTTTAGGTCAACTTCATTTTTATCAGATCATTTCCAGTAAAATTTTTAAAACTTTCATAAAGGTACCTAACTTATATAATGTTTAACTTACCTGCTTCCAAATAAGGTTCGCTCTTTTCAAAATACTCTGGTGCTATCTGTTTGAGCACAGTGTGAAAAAAATGAATATAAGGTAGTTTGCTGATCAAAACCAAAGACTGGATGGAAAAAAGAAACAATTTTTAAAAATTTCCTAATGATTATAATTTGTCATTTCTTACATAATCAATTACTAACAAGCTAAATTCAGCAAATGTGTGGATTTTGAAATAAAAAGGCTTTTACAGTGAATGGTAAAAAGGAAACAATACTACAGTTGCAGAACGCAGAAAGTTTAACCTTATAACTACATTTTAATAGCACAAAGGCATAGTCACAGATTTTTCTGCTCTCTAGGAAAAAGAACTTCCAATAAACAGACTAATGTCATGGGTAATTTCCAAATCCTAGCTACAACTTTTGTTAGCAAAGCAATATCAGGAATTAGTTAAATGAACTCTTCTAATAAGGAAAGAGCAAATTGTGATGCTTTTTCAAACTAAGACCTATGACTAATACTTTTAGAGCTCAATGGTCATAGCTACATGCTTAGAAATTGACTTTATACTTTGATCACTTTATAGATTTTGCTAATTTTTAAAAATCTATTTTTCTTGAAAACTACTTTTTACCTTTGTATTCAGCATTAATTACTGGTCAAGGTTACGAAAGGTGAAGGTGGGTCCATAATAGCTAGGATTAACCCTGAACTAATTTTTTTTTAAGAAAGTAAAAGGTTGTACATTTACAGTAAAAACAGTAACGACTAAGATGTTGCTAACATGTATTTACTGATTCTTCAAAAAGATAATGTGGACTTTAATTAGTTGTAACTATATTATAATCTGTTTATTTTTTTTCCTTTATTCTAAAATGTAAAAATTAAGCAGATTCTTCTGGCTTTTAACGGTTCCAAAAATAACTATAACTTATTGTCAGGAATCTAGTACAGGGATAGCAGAAAGGCAAAATACAATAGCAGTTGAAAATCTAGGAACAGGTGTCTATAATATAAACAAACATCTAGGAATAGGTGTCTATAATCTAAAAAAAAACAAGATAATATATAAATTCTATTATGTTTAAAGATAAAATATCAAAGACTTTAAAGACTGTTCATTCAAACAGTTTCTATTTTTCTAACCACAATTTAAAAATATTTTTTTCTATATAAAATTACCTTCTGAAAGTAGCCTCTTTTTAGAGTTTTATCTCGAACTTGTCGGAAATACACATATCCATAAAAATAAGCAGGATCCTTCTATGAAAGAAGTGACAAATTGAATATATTTATATTTATTATTAAACATCACGTTCCTCTATAAACCTGAACTGAAGAGCCAGTTATGCTTTTCCATCAACATTAACAATAATAATGATAGTAAGAGACAATAACCTGCTAACTTGTCCAAAGATAAAATAATGGTAACTGAAGTGTTAAAGTCATATTTCCCTCCTACAGCTTACTCTGCTTATGTCTTTTATTCATATCTGTACTAGTTAATGGGAGTCAGGAAACAATCAAATTCTGTTTTCCCCAACGTTATTCAGTTTTTTAAAAAATTCTGCCTATAATTTTGTTTTAGGGGTCAGTCTTAACAAAATGAGGTATCCAAATGTAAAATTTCAAGAGACAAAATAAAAAGAGTTAAATACCAATCCGAATCTTAAATATTACCCCAAAATAATGAAACACCGGAATGTTTACCAACATACAATTTGAAAGGTAATTACATTCCAAAAAATTTTTTATGTTTTAACATCCTAATGGAATAAACTTTGGCCCAGTTCCTTATCTGTTATTCTTTTAACAAGTACTTATCAAACACGTACTTTGAGCAAGGTATTGTGTTAGAGAAGATAAAAAGATGCATAAGGCAGTTCTTTATGGAGATAACAATCTAAGAAGGATAAGAAAAGCACAAAAATGACCATTATGGAATAGAAGGGAAGGTACTATGAAGAAAGTACAGTGTTACAAAGAGGCCAACGGGGAAGAGATTACCTCTGTCTATTGGGATCAGTAAAGATTTCCTGGAGGCAGCTGGTTTCGAAGTGGACATTGAAAGATAGATATGATTTAAACAAAGATAAAGATATTCTGGGTTTAGAAGGCTAAGAATTTGAGCAAAAACACACAGAGACAGAAAAAAAACAAGCTATCCCAGGAAAAAGCAAGGTGAATGTAGTTCATTTGGGTTAAAATATGGCACTTGTACAGAAAACAGGTGAAGTTGGAAATTGGAAAGTTAAAGGCCAAAAATCGAGGACAAAGAAATAGTACTATCATTAGCTCTTTATTCATAAAACAACAGGTTTTAAATTTTATTTCTTTTATATAATATGTATACTTTGGCTGGCAACACTGTAAAATAAACTGCATTGTAAAAAAAAAAGATAGGATATCTTTGGGCAATTTTCGAATCCTCAGTAGCCCTCAATTCCTTTATCTGCAAAAGGAATGCTCTCAGAACACAATAGGGAGGACTAATGAGATAATACATGATTATTGATACAGTGCCTGGAACGTAAAAAGCTCTAATAAATAGTAGCAATTATTATCATCAGTTAAAGAATATGTTAATAGTGATAGCAAAGGTTACGGAAAGAAGTAGATGGCTATAAGAGACATTTAAATCTAAGGTAATATCTTTGCTAACTGGGAGAGGGTTCCTGTCATTACCAGGAGGTCAGAACCAGGGACGTGAACTGTAAATGTTGATTTTAGGCAAACAATGTCAAGTTCATATTGGATGTGCTGATATGATGGAAATGCTCTTCAGTGTGCAGTACCAAACAGAAACCTACAATCTGGAGTCATCTGATTTATTAAAATTATTTTTAATACACAAAGTTCATTAAAAAATCAAAAAGAGACAACTATAATTCTATCCTACAGTAGGTAGGGATTACCACAGGGATTCTTCAACTCTGAGTGCTACCTACTGGTATAGTACCACCCTATCTCCACATCTAAACAGTTATTAACAAATGAAAGAAAATCACCTCAGCATTCTAATCAATTTCTATAATTCACAATAGTATTATAATGTGTTACAAGAACAGTAACTTTATAAAGTCTCTTTCACTCACATACTAAACCTTTATGAATCAGACTCAGGAAATCCAGCAGCATAATATAAAAAAAAAACAAAAGCAAAAAAGTTCTGAATGCTATAAGAGGTAACTGAGTAATTAATTGAATTCTAAAGTTTCCTCTCCATGGATATTCTTCTATTACTACTTTTCCAACCTTTAAGTAAACTGGTAAATCTTTGTCAAATTGATCCAGGAGACAATGCAGTGACACCCTCCTCCCAGAAGACTGTCGAAATCTAAAACAAAACTGGGTATCTCCAAGACAACCTAATAAAAACAAAAATGAAAGAAATTAAAGATAGCACAGTATAACACTTATTTATCCAGTTTCATCAAATGTTAGAGCTGTAGGGGTCCTATCTATCATTTAAACCCATTCTATCATGTTTTAGAGAAGAAAAAGGAGATCTTGAGAGTTCAAGTGACTTGCTCAAAGCTGGTTAGAGGTAAAGCCATTAGTAAAACATTCATCTTAACTCCTAAGTCCTTCTATTATTTTTCCTATTCCATTTTCCCCATGTAATTAAAAATTTTTAAAAACTGTCTGCATGTAATTTTGACTCATAAGCATAATAATGAACACAAAAAGCCAAATCCATTTTTATAGTTATTTTTAAAAAGCAGGCAAAACTAAACTATAGTGTTTAGGGATATATGGTTAGAGATAAAACTATAAAGAAAAGCGATTAACTTATTACTATAAGAATCAAGGTGTGGTTACATTTGGAGGGGGAGGGAAACAGTGTTAGGGAGGGGACATGAGGGGGCTTCTGAGTTGCTGGCGAAGTTCTATTTCTTGACTTTGTATGTGTTTCACATTTCACAATGAGACTTAAAAAATAAATAAATAAATAACAGACTCAGAAAGAGTCCAAGTAACAGACTATTTTAATCATTTTAACCCATTTCCAGTTTAGGAAAAAAAAAGTGCAGCTTGCTGCCAGTGTTAATTTAATTCTACATAAACATGCTCTTTGAGGCTGAAGCAAATCTGACTGGTTTTCAATGTGAAAATAAAATATAAAAACTGTCCTTGGAGTTATTTCTAAATAGAACTTGTCTCTAATCCTAATGTAACAGAAATGTATACATAAATCGAATTCATCAAATGAATCTTTGGCTAACAACTGTTCGAAAACAATGTTAACCTCATGCGTAGGAATGCTACGTTTTCTAGGATTTGACACTTTCAGCGATCAAAAATCACATTTTGTAAACATGAATACCACTACTAAAAACAGAATGCTATACACAGAATGATGTCATTTGTTTCCAAAGACTATTGATATATTTAGAGCCATGCGAAAAGAGTAAATGCAAGATATTTTGTGGCAAACTTTAGGGGTAAGGTTAGGACTGTAATCTGCGAGTTATTTTGGAGTAAATGCTGCAGCTGCCAAGTGCTGCCAGTGAGTATTCTCGGGGCAAATGGTAAATGGGTTAATTAAAAATAAAGTTTTAAAACTTTAATCCCTTTAGCAAACTTCTTTAAACACGTAAATTTTACCTAAACTGTCAAGCAATAATTGCGAAAACTGTAAATATTCTAAAAAGTAAAAGACAAATGAAGTAGCTTGTCACTCAAATTCTTCCTGATTACTATATTTAGAATAAGCTATTAAATATGAAATGTGCTCAAGATTTTATTATTACATATTATTATCCACAGAAGTATTAATTTAGCACATGAAGTCCTCAAAGGAAGTAAAAACTTGATAATACGTTTAAGGTTTTTAAAAATAAACTCAGTATGTATGCCTAAATGTAGTTATAGAAACTAATGTTTCTTTGGTGGTGTAAGGAAGAAATAAAGGGAACTGGAAGGCCGGTCAATTCAGTTTATTTTTTAAAGCAGATAGTTTAAAAATAAGGGAAAGACGTGAAACCCGAGAAAATGGAAACTATTTCTAGCATCGTTTTAGTTCAACGGATTTACATACTGATGGTTCGTTGTTTTAAGACATTTAAATCTTTCAAAAAAGAAAGAAAAAAATCCACCAAGAAGTACACACTAATTTCTAAGACAGTAAGAGAAAGCAGGAAAATGCAATGGATTTTAAAAAGAGATATTACAGGATCTGGAAAATCTAAGGAATGCTGAACTTTGGGAAGGGAAGTACGAAGCTCCCGTAGCCTCAAATCCCTACCCATCTGGCTCCATTCCCAAATCGTGGACATGCTGTGAGAACTTTCCAGTGACCAGCTCCATGCACAAGCTGTACAGAATTGGTCAGGCAAATAGCTCATCAGGTCTAAAGGCTTAAGCCATATTTTCCTTGTGAACTGAGGTAAATGGTTCCTATATTACATTTCAGAGGTCTGTTTCGGAGGTCTGTCTCTCTGCACAGGAAAAGTTAAAAAGAAATATCAACTCCTTATCTGGCTTAGTAGAGCGCCTTGTTCTCCATCCTGACTCCACCATTATAATAGGAATGGAGGCATTAGAGATTGGCAACTAGATTTTTCACATTTACCTTGCAGAAAATGATACCTAAGAAGTAAAGGCAATCCTGGTACTCTACAACTTCATCAAAAATAAATCTATATTGTTAGTATGACTCATTCATTTGTCTATATAATAAGAGACTGCAGTACTACATAAGCAACACAATGATTACATGTGAAAGATGGTTAAATGAGTGTGATCATGAGGAAAAAGTTACGATCTGAGGAAAAAGAAGCCACAGTCAATGGGATCTAGTCTTAGGTCTGTCGATAATTAGCCTTCTAGAAGTCACTTAATCTAAGGTTCTCAATTTCCTTGTCAACAAAAGTGAGGGGTATCATAAGATAATCACTAAAGTCACTTCCAGAAGTTATATTGAATGATTCTAAAATAAAACTCCACAATTGACCTACAACTGTACTAATTTCTAAGCATCAAACACCTTACCCAATATATTCACCGAGAAAACTAAAGACCTACAAAACTCCAAAAGACCTAAAAATTATGCTATGTGTATCAGTTTCTGATTACTAAGATAAAAATGGGAAAACATTTTCATGGAAATGATTTTTTACTTTATACTAACCAAGGTATAAAGATTCATTTATACAAATTTTAAGATTAAATGACAGTTCTCTAAGAAAAATACGCTTTAACATGAGTTCTTGATCAAGAACAACATAAACTCTTTTCCATGATAAGTAGCCGGTGTTAAGGAAATAGCAAATCTGCTCAGTAAGACCCCATGGCTTTAGAAAAAGTTTCATTTTAATTAGTCTAACAGTCTTAACTAGCTTAGAAAACAGAACTAATAATCCAACACTCTTTAAATAAAAAAGAACTTCTATAACCTTCCCCTACCATCCTTTTCCAAATAACTAAGTTTTTATAAAGAAATCAAATAAAATCCTGGGTCAAAATGATCTTCATTGTTTTGTCACTACTTCAGAAAATGTTTTTCCCTTCAAATACATGAGTTGAGCACTAATGTTCATTGAGTGCTTACTCTGTGCCAGGCATTATTCTAAATGCTTTAGATATATTAACTCATTTGGTCTTCATGCTTCTCATGTAGGTCCCACAATTATTCCTGTTCATGAGGTGTAAACCAAGGCACAGAAAGATTATGTAATCATCCAAAGAAATACATCTGCTAAATGGCAGAGCAGGAATTTAAACCCAAGAAGTCTAACTCTGGAGCTGGTGCTCTTGAGTTTAACTTCAAACAAGAAAATGATGCATAGAGACTATTTACAAAACTTGAAATGAAAAAGGCTATCCAAATACCATAAAATTAACTTCTTAGCCTTGATGCTCATGTAGAGATGTAAAAAAGAAAGAGAGCAATAAAAACCAGTTATGATCTGAAAGACATGAATGTGCAGTAGAATCTACTGGGACTCCAATCCTATAAAATCAGTTGATCCTGCAATCCGTACAACTCAATTTACCCGGAGTCCTGAAAATACAATCCAATACTCACTGCATTCAGAACTGCATGGGTGAACTTTGTAAGGAAAATGTTAACTGGAATGAGGAGAGATGCTATAAGATCTTTCTATCAGTATTTCATTAATAGGCAAAACATACTAAAAGAGTCTAAAAATTCCAGGTTAGAACAAATGCCATACTGGGATCTCTCAAAGACACCTTTTTTTTTTTTTTTTTTAAATCATGATATCACTTTTTTACCTACATCATGAAAACTGAGTTCCAAATATATAGGGAAAAACTCTGGACGCAGTTATAAGGAAAGGAAAAAAATGCTTTAAAAAATTAAAAAGTCAGATCTCCCAAATCAGGTTAACTAAACTATATTAACAGAATATTAGAAGTAACCACAAAAGAAAAAGAAACTGGAATGTCTTTGCTCCATAGGGTTCCAACTGTGTGTGGTCTAAGAAGTTGAATGTTCTGGTTACTATAAGCCTGAAAAGCTGTTTTAAAAATGAAATACAAGAGGTAATCTGAAAGATTTCAACAATTAGGACCACACAAAGGGAGAGCTTGAAACAGATCAACAGAACCAAGTTTAAAATAATAGCAAATACTTATAAGGTGTTTTCTGTACACCAAGCACTATTCCAAGTGCTTTATATATACAAATTCATATAAATTATTGAAAATAATTGATGGTCATGCTTCATAACCAGATTCACTTTTTTTTAAACTCACTGCTTTTCCAGAGTTCTTTGCAAGCTCTCAAATCCTAAACTAAACATAAATGACTTACTATAAATCCTCCAAAATACCCATGTCATTGATTTTCAATCTCTTCACTATCTCAACAGTTTTTTGCTCCTTGATGTTTTACCTCATTACAACTAACAGCTAAAAGTTGAACCAACTAAAATCGACAAGACATGACAAGACATCAAAAACTAGGAATCTAAATCACTGACCTGTTAGGCTGAAACTGAGTTTCATTCTAATACGCTATTCAATCGATTTTCATGTATTAAGAGTATAATCAGTATTCTCAGTATAAAATTCAACAGAAACACCACATGAAAAATAGTTACCTGAATTTGAATCTGGAAAAGACAAATAGCAAATATTGGTTTTCTGAAAAAGAAAACAAAAGCTATATATGCTGACACACACACACCAATAAAAACAAACAGAAATACAACAGTAGACTATACAGAGAAATATTTTTACTTACTTCTTTATCAGTAAGTTTGGAATGTTGAGGATAAATTACCTGGAAGAAAAAGAGTTAAATTTTGTTAGACAAATATATTGAGTGTATCTTATAGACATTAGCAGGTACTTCTAAAATACTAGTTGGCTGTGGTCAAACAGTTTTAAGAAATGTTCATAATCTTTAACAATAAAACATGTGAAAAACTGGGACAACTGAGTGGGATTTATATTAGGCAAAAAAAAAAAAAAACCTTTCTAATTCAAAGTTATCTCTAAAAGATTGGTGAAATCCTGAGTGATCAAGAATAATTTACCAACTAAATTACCAATAATTCGAAGCTTATTGAGTCTTTTCTTTGTAAGCCTAAAACTTAAAAGAGAACTTGATCTATTAGCTGATCTACTTCAAGCAATAATAATTTTCACTTGATTTTAAGAGGTAGTACAAATCACTAACTTCTTATAAAAGAGAAATGGAAAGGAAAAAGTAATTATCTGCAGTTTAAGAAATCTCAAATGCCATCTCCCACCATAAAGCCTACCCCAATTCCCTCCAATTCCTTTAAATAATCATTGCATTTTCCTAGATAGGTGGGTTGTGTCTGCAATGATCACAGCCACCTTCTGAGGGCAACTCCTGCCCCACGGCCCCAGAAAAGAAAGAAAAACTAGGCCAGAACAACTACCATGGGAAGAGCACTAGTAAACACCAGATCCAAGGGCACCCATTCTACAGGTCAATCAACTAACTGCCTAGACATGCCTAGGTGTGAAAATACTGCCCAAAAGAGTACCAGTGCTCAAGTGGGCCAATCCAGATTCTCTTGGGCATGTGAAGAAGAGATGGGATTAGGAGCAGCAGGTTAACACTGACAACAAAAAGGAGAGAAAACAGGAAGAGTAGCTAAATTATGTTAATGTTGGGTTGCTCATGTGGGGATCCATGACTTTCCACTTCTGGAAGAATCAGAGAGGTCTTCCAGTCCCCAGAGCTGCCCAAGAACCTGAAAATCTTCCCTTTCCAGAAATAATACATAGTAATATTACATTATAAACCATATTAAAGTGAATGTACATATTTATTTCATTTATTTAGTTCTCACTAGAGACAAGGCTGGCTACATGTAAGAAAACTAAAGTAAGAAAAAAGATATGGAGAATTAATACTTAATGAGCATCTTCTGGAGTTCTTAATTTTCGCAACTGTCAATTCGCTCCATCTTTTCAGAAGAGGGGATAAATTCACAGCAGTCAAATAATTCTCCCAAAACTTATTCGTCTAGTAAGTGCCAGAGCTAGCACTTGAATTTAGATTTGATTCCAAAGTATACAAGCCATTATTTCTCACTCCACCCATAGTAGTGATCATTAACACATAATCGTAGCCCTTCTTTCCTCCCAGCCAGTATGTGGCATATAATCCTTCTCGGTCCAGGTCTATGGGGAGGGTCTACAGAGCTGATATGTTACATGAAAACCACCCACCATTCCTGGAATAGAGAATGATGCCAAAGCACATTCTGTTTACTCTGATTTGTAACCCATGTTCTAGCCAACCTGACTCAATCTCTGTCCCATGAAGGCAAGGATCTGGTCTGTTTTGTTCACCACTTTATCTTGACACCTGGAACAGTCTCTAGTGCATAGTAGATACTAAAAAAACATTTCTTCATCTATGGCCATGCTATCCTGAACAAGCTTGATCTCATCTGATCTTGGAAGCTAAGCAGGGTTAGTACTTGGATGGGAGATCACCTAGGAAGACCAGATGCTGCATGTGTTAAAAAATAAAATAAAATAATAAGAGATTGTAAGCTGACAAGGTCCTTGAAATCTGTGAGGTCAACCAAGGGTTGCCTCGCCTTAAAAACAAACAAAAAAAACCATTTCTTCGATCAGTGGATATACCCTCAAATTAATTCAACTCAGTATTTAATATGTAATTCTTATTTATATGTACATACATCTCCTGTGCTTAACCTTGAGACCATTTTATCTTGTTCCTTTTAAAGTAGAAATGACAAGCTTATAACCTATCAGCCATATTTTATGAAAATCTTATTACAGCTAAATTACCCTGGAGTTTGCTGGTCTAAAACATATTGGTAAGTTTAGTGGTCTCTAATAGCTTAATCTTAGACTCTAAAATCAGTTTTATGTAAGTGCCCTTCGGATTTTTATTTTCTGCAATTAAAACATCAACTCAAAAGCAAATATGCAAAGTTTTGTTTTTTGTTACATAAAGACATCACAGTGGTTCCCTTTGGACTTTGGTTTACTATGGTTTAAAATACCAGCATGACAATACAGAAAAAAATGCTGGTATGTTTTACCTATACATATGAGTACCTTAACTATATATAACATGTATGTGTATATATGTGTGTGTATTTAGGAAGCTTATATATGCTATATATATTTAAGTAAGCTAAAAGGATATAAGAACTACATAACCTATCAAGTCTGCCTTTTAGAAACTGTACTAGACTGTCAAGCAGTATTCTAAAATTTTATTTTAATGTACTACGTTAGGACTACCCAGTGTTTTATTTTAGAATAGATATGATATTCAAAAAGAAACAATGTATATTTATATGCTATAGCTATCCAAATGTCTACTTCACTTAAGATTAAAAACATCAGAAAAACTCATACCTAATTTTAAAAACTCAATTAAACTCTCTATTTAAAAAAAAAAAAACCAAAAAAAAGTAACCACTGCCAAGTATCTTGAACTACAAAAATTGCAAGAGTTACCAGAATTATTTTCTATATATATTTTATTTTGTGGAAAAAAAAGTTTAAATACAAATTTAGACAATTACTGTTAGTTTAGTCAGTCAGTTCCTGACATCTATATGGGAATTAATCAACTGTGGATTGGCCCCAGGATCTGGAGGCGCGTCTCACTTGAAGTTTCCTCGCTCCACAGCTCAAGTCCAGACATCTCTGTCCCCTAGGTCACTGGCATTCTTTAAGGCATCAAAGGGGAACAGAGAGCATCAACAAATGTGACCCTGGTTCTGTTACCTATGTCAAGATCTCCCACGTTATAACAAATAAAGGAGAGGCAGCTGGTAAAAAAACAAAAAAAAAAAGTTTTATTTGATATAATTATTAAGCCCTAAAAATAATGACATAACATATATATTTAACATCATGGTCTGATAAGAAAAAAATGTGCCTCAGAAAAATATTAATATATATACTGGAAAACAGTATTATGTTTTAAATGAAGCTATTTTTTTCAAAGGTATGTCTATCTTCCACTCGCCCCTGCATACCCTAACATTCCCACCTCAGTGTAGGAATAATCATGATCCCAGAAAAAGGAAAATTAGGAATAACAGTTAACTTACTGCTAGTATCACTTGGACATGGGAAAAAATTCATGCCTACCATGCGCCCCGGTTTGCGTGAATGGGTGCCTGACAGTTGCCATGCTGATTCATGTCTGTCTCCACTGCACAACCCCACCTAGTGTCCCAGGCCTGGAAGAGAATACACTTCCCCAGAAACACCTGCCTTGATCTCCTACATAAACATTAACTCACATACAAACATTGTCGTAACCTTAAAGAGAAGATAAATCATCACATGTGGGGTATTCTTCCCAATAACATATAACCTCAGACTAATCATGAAAACACATCAGAACAAAACCAAATTAAGAGAGATCCTACAAAATATCTGACCAGTATTCTTCCAAAGTGTCAAGGTCATGAAATACAAGAAAAAAACTGAGGAACTTCCACAGACTGAAAAGGACTATAGAGATATTGATAGCTATATACAATGTAGGAACCTGGACTGGATACTTAAACCGAAAAAGGACATTAGTAGAAAAACTGGTGAAATCCACACAAACTCTGTTGTTCAGTAAATAGTACCATACTAAAGTTATAATCTTAGTTTTGATTATTATACTATGTTTATGTAACATGTTAACTTTAGAGGAAGCTGAATCAATTACTTTTGTAGTAACTGTAAATCTAAAATCATCTCAAAATAAGGTTTTAAAAGAGTAACACCTCTATTACATATTCTATACAAAAAGTAACCCAAAGTGAATCAAAGACCTAAGTGTAAGGTAAAACCATAAAACTCTTAGAATAAAACATAGAAATAAATCTTTATGACTGTGGATTAGGCAATGGTTTCTTAGATATGATACCAAAAGCATACAAGCGACCAAAGAAAACATAAATAAGCTGGACTTCATCAAAATGTAAAACTTCTGTGCTTCAAAGAACATCACCCAGAAAGTGAAGACATCCTGCAAAAAGGGAGAAAATATCTGCAAATCATATATCTGATAAGGGTCTAGTATACAGAATACATCAAGGACACTTACATTTCAACAATAAAAAGTCAAGTAACCCAATTTTTTAATGGGCAAAGTATTTGATTAGACGTTTCTCCAAAAAAGATATACAAATAGCCAAATAAGCACATGAAAAGATACTCAACATCATTAGTCATTAGGGAAATGGAAATAAAGCTATAAGATACCACCTCATATCCACTAGGATGGCTGTAATCAAAAGGACAGACGATAACAAGTGATGATAGAATATGGAGAAATTAGAACCCTCATACATTATTGATGGAAATGTGAAAATGCAGCCACACTAGAAAATGGTTTAGTAGATGTAGGTTTACCATATGACCCAGCAATTTCACTCCTATGTATACATTCAAGAGAAGCGAAAACATATGTTCATACAAGAACTTGTAAATTAATGTTCATAGCAGCATTATTCATAATAGCCAAAAAGTGGAAACAATCCATATTTCCATCAAATGATGAATGGATAAAAATGTGATCTAATATATCCATATAATGAAAAAAAAATTCAACCATAAAAAGGAGTGAAGTACTAATAGAAACAACAATCTGGATGAACCTTGAAAATATTACACTAAGTCAAAGAAGCCAGACATAAATGGCCATATGCTATATGATTCCATGCATATGAAATGTACACAACAGGAGAATCTCTAGAGACAGAAAGTAGATTAATGGTTGCCAGGGGCTGCAGGGAGAGGGGAATGGGCCATAACTGAAAGAAGGTAACAGAAATTTCTGCAGTAATGATAATATTGTTTTTTTATGTCTATGGTAGTGACATGCAAGGTTCGCTTTATGAAAATTCTCCAAACTACAGACTGAGGATTTGTGTACTTTTCTATATGTGTGTTATATTTCAATAAAAATATTTACTTATTTTAAAAGTGGAAAAAATGGCCTGACATCACAATATTAGGACAGCCTGGCCTCATTCAAGATCTAAACTAAACTATGCTACTGGAAAACTTAAATCAGTTTGAACACAGAATGGACAGTGAAGCATTTCTCTCAAAAAGGAGTGGTTTAACTACAACTGTCCATGTTTTACATCATGCTTCATGGTAAATACAAAAACATACAGTACTTGTGAAAGGACTAACTGGACAAGAGAATGTCCCAGATTCTTTCCAGATTGGGATAATATAATTTCATAACAGAATCAGAGATTTAGTAACACTGAAGAAGCCTTTGTAAAATCTAGGAGCCTAAGAAACTCAAGAGGACACAGGCTTTAAGTCTCAAATCACAGAACTTCATCAAGCTACTAAGAAGTAGTACTAGTTCACAAAGAAATTTAAAGGCCATTATTAATATCCTGAAAATCCTTCTATGAAAACACTCAGTGTTAACGACCTACCTTCCTTGCTAGATTGTAAACTTAATTGAGGGGGAGATGATCAAGGCTTTATCTCCAGAGCATATCAGTATTTAGATATAGTAGTTGCCCAATAAATGTCTGCTGAATAGATGGCTTAATGAGACAGTACAGCAACAAATAATTACACATAACATCCATTTTGATTAAAATAGTAAACTTGCTGAGAATCAAATATTGAGGCATGGTTCACCCAGTTTGAGTGAAAAAAAAAAAAACAAAGGAAACAACCCTTCACACACTGCTTTTATCCTTCTCAGAAAAATAAACAGAAACTTTGTTAAGATAAAGGAAACTGGTGACTACTCCAGCCTCCACCCTGCTAGGGGATAAGGTGGAATGGGCAGTGACTTAAAAGCAGAAGTGGGAAAGAAAAGAGTCAATTTTGCTAACTGCTCTTTTAAAAACAGCATAAAAATCTGTCTTCATCTCAGAGCAGAGCTTTATCTTCATTTTTTTTTTTTTTTAAGCAGGGACAGGGGAGGAGGGAAGATCAGTAAGCTGAATGAAATCTATGATTCACACAACATATTAATGATAAATTGCCCTACTTTTTATAGATAATTTATCTATGAAATTCTTTTCAGCAAGAGGTGGAAAACAAATATGCACATACAAATCATCAGCAAAATGAAATCTAACTGGATTCCCATTAAGTGCTTTAACTATATGTGATTCACATCCAAAGATGTGTATTTTTTAAAAAATCAATTTAAGGCAAGATAGAATAAAAGAATAGCCAAGAACAGTACCACACTAACTATAAAAGGGACTAACATATTGGGCATGCATTAAATGACAGGTATTAATTCTTAAATGCATTATCTCAGTACCTACAACAACACTCTCAAGATATTACTTTCCCATTTAATAGTTGAGGAAAATGAAACTCAGAGAATTGAAGAAACTGACTAAAAATCAGACAATTAACAAATGTTCAAAACCCCAGAGCTTGTACTCTTTTCACTAGATTGAAATTCTGTCCAAAAAGTTGATAGGTCATAGTCTTCAAGAGAGGGAAAGCCACCAACGATGCCTCTATTCTTATAAAATGTGGGGCCAGAGAGGCTCAGGAGGCACCTCAAGTTATAAAAATATCAACCTCCTATGACATTCTATGAGTTCACATGATTTAGAGGCCCTCAAAAATGCAAAAATCAAAAATGCATAACATCTCTAAGATAAGTGCATGGGCAGCAAATAAATCTCTACTTTGGGGCGGGGGGAAGGAAACTGCTAAATATCCAAATGAAGGGAAATGGTTAAATAAATTATGGTCTATAAAATTATATCTATGAAGAATCTTTAATGATCTGGTAATTGTTTGATAATGTTTATCCATAAAAGCGGCCTCTTACAGTAGACTTGTTTGGAGGATTGCTGCCCAGCCCATGCTCTGGAAGTATCCCATCTTTCCTCTTGCAGGGGTGAGCCTAAGTGGCCACAATTGTTACTGAAACCCTGTCTCCTGACTACAGCTAACTAAGCAAAAGTGAGCACCTGACCCATGCAGAGAGATACTCCAATATTTGAATTACACATTTCAGTCTGGTTCCAGAATACAAAAGTGTGGGGGTAGAGGGTTGATACTGAGAAGCTTGCAGAGGAAACCATCCTCAGCATAGAGAATGGAACAGACGTGCAAAACGAAGCAGAGACAAAAGACCACACAGCTCCAAAGAGACAAAGGGAAAAGCCTGAGGCTTTCCAAGTCCCACGAGATTTATTGCTACTTCCTGCAACTGGGTCCAAGAGACTCCTTACAATAACTCTGACTTAAATTTATTTGAGACAGTTTCTGTTAATAACAAATTAATCCTTGACAGATATGAAATTATATAAAGAAAAAAAATTAACAAAAATATTAATTAATAGAAGTTGTTTCTTAGAATAATTATGAGTAATGTTTTCTAGTGTTTATAATTTTCTTTCTTGTCAAGTTTTCAACAATGAGCATATTATTACCCACTCAGGAAAAAAAATTGAATAAATGAGGCAATTCTGGATTCAGATAAGTAAAGCTTACTATATAATCAGGTAATTTCAGAGCTAGAAGTGACAAAGAGTGTATAAAATCCAGGGAATTTCAAACCTTATTCCAGAAGACATTTGAATTCTGTGATGATGCTTCAGGGGCATCTCAGGGGGTAAAAAAAAAAAAAAAAAAAAAAAGCTAAGCACACCTCCTGTAGTCAACACCTTTTGCAGTCTCTTCCAGCTCAAAAGACTCCCTTAACTGTTCCCTTCACCTAGGACAGTGCCCCAAACAGACTTTTGATGCAATAGGGACCAATCCTCAACCAGGTCCTCAGCAGATTAGATCAGAGAATATGAGAATCTCAGACCAGGCCTGAGTACCTTCCTCTGGAGTTTGGAATTAGAGTGACACTCTTCATCAGAGTGGCTGAAAGGGGCAACTTCACCATAAAGACCACAGAAGCGGAGGAAGTCAGTTTGCAGGGAGTATGAAGAATGAACAAAATCCACAAAACAGAGCATAAACAAGAGGCTTCCCTGGTTCTAGGCTCTAGTCATTTTCTGAAGCCCCACTACGTTTGTACCTTGGATATCTGAAAATGCCTCTATGGCCTTACAGCAAGTTCCCCTTTTCTGCTTAGGCTATAGCTTAGTTTCTATTGTTTATAGCCAAATATATACACACACAGGTCCCATTTCAACCAGATTAAGCTACTGAGGTACCTCATTAGATTTTTATTTACACAGGGAAAAAAGTTCCCCCACTTAAAAAAAAAGTACTGATTCTAGTAACTCAACTTCATTTTACTAGTAAGAAAAATAAGGTCCAAAGGCGTCATCTTCACAAAGCAAAAGCTAAGGATTCTCCCCACTAAAAATGAAAAAGGGAATCTCAATGCTTCCCAAATACAAACTTAAACAGGTCTTACTGGGTCCCAAGCACTGTTCCCAAATGCTTCACCAATATTAACTTATCCATTTCTCACAACAATACCATGACACATATACTGTTATCCGGTTACAGAGGAGGAATACGTGGCACAAAGAAGCTAAGTAATGCATCCAGAGTCACGTAGATTGAAACCTAGGCAGTCCAGCTCTAGAGTCTAAGTTCTTGATCCATATTCTATATTGCCTCTTTAGTAGGGATTTAAGCTTAAATACACTTGTTTAAAATCTTAAGTCTCTCAAGCCTACAATTCAATAACTACATTTTTGATAACACAGGTAGGTTCTAGGATACATTTTTGATAACACAGGTAGGTTCTAGGAAACTTAGTTTTTACCTGTTCTTCCATTAATTTCCCGTTTGAGTCCCCATGGTTGTGCATTATAATAAATAGGGCTGGGGCTACTATGTCACTTCTCCAACACAATTCTACACTCACCTTCTTGTCCCATTTAAGATGTGTTCATCTACCTTTGGATCCTTTAGTAGAGAATATTCCCCGCCTTCATCTTACACCTTCTAAAATCAGTGATTCTTAATCAGGGAACAATAGACTATAAGGTCCACAGATAATCCCCCAAAAGTCCATGGAAGCAAAAACATAATTTTGTATTAGAAAGCATTTTTCTAATAAAGAGTTCATAGAGTTTATCATATTTTTTTAAAGGGTACAAAAAAATTAAGAACTGACCTAAAGAAAACTCTGTACAGTAGCATATACTATGGGAAACAAAATTGAAAATAAGTCCTTTAATGATCTACATTTTTTGTAGCACCTTAATTATGCTAAGTATTGTTTATTTGGTCAGAAAAACATACTCATGTTACAAAGAGTATCTCAAATGATGAGTCAATACTTTAGCTATATAAAAAGACAATCGAATACAACAACCCAATTCTATGCTTTCTGAATTGTATTTAGCTACACATATAACTTCAGGTTAACTGTCAATGTAAACAATAGATGGCATTTAAATCACTTCCTCAAATTCCTTGGGAACTGTTGGTCCTATCTCAGTAAGATAAAGAATTATCCATGTAGTCACTCATTCTAATAAGTATTTATTGAACACCACTATGTGTAAGGCACTGCATTTAGCTCTGCTACTGTGATTATTTCCTGGTTCTCTCCTATATGTAGTCTCAATCTACAAATAACAGGTTAGAGTATGTCATTCATATTTCTGTGCCCAGCAACCAGCATAAGCCTAGATATTCGTGAAAACTTAATGTGTATTGAACTGCCTAATGATAAAACACAGAGAAGACAGGTTGAACACAAAAGCAGTGCTTCGCATTAAGAAAAACCTCCCTGGCCAATTTTCATAGCCAACTCATGTCACTAAAGTCAGAATGAGATGGTTCATTAAAATCTGCCATCACTACCAAAAAAAAATCTTCTAAACATATATCCTCCTGATTACGTTTTTCTTGGACACATAAAATCAAGCAATTTCTTATGCTACAGAAAGTACCCTAAACAATGTCAAAACAGGTAAGATTCGAAGGCCTTATAATAAGGCGCCATGAAGATGGAAAATTTGAGTTTCACAAACAAACAATTTTCTCCGTGTGCATTTTGATATTGGCTTTAAGGTCAACGGTCTCAGAAGCAACAATAAGAAATAACATAAATGAGGAACAAGAAGAGGAATAAGAGAAAATGCATGCTGAGGATAAGCATTGTGGTTCAGGCTGAGTGGAATGCTCTAAGAGTTCCTACTGTGAATGATCAAAACAACCTCTGGGTCTAGAAAGTTGGTTGTGTGAGGCTGGGTTATTATATTTCACCATATGTCAGGAGCATTGTTCTCTTCTTGATAAAGCCCCAAACATCCTGCCTGCGGCCTCCTCCGGGTGTCACTAACCATTTTAGTTATTCCTGTGACACTGGTTAAAAAAAGAAAAATTAAAAAAAAAAATATGAACATCAACAAGTATTTAGGAAGGGCCTTGAGAGAACTTTTCACCCCTAGCCGCAGCCCAAGATCCTCCCACAGGAACTGCCGATGGATCGCTGCCCAGGCGGAGGGGCGGAGGGGCGGCCGGCCACGCCCGGATGCGCAGCGGGCGAAGTCCAGGCCGGCCAGCCCTGCGGGCCACACGCTCTGCTGGGGCCGCCCCTGTGCTGGGACCGGGACTGGGCGCGGGGACAACGCTGCGGCCGGGCCTCACCTCCACGGCTTGGCCCAGCTCCAGGTCGAAGCCCACCACACACACGCAATGCAGCCAAGCCGAGAAGCCGTCCCAGCGCAGCAGGCCCCGGCCGCGGCCGTCGTCCTCTTCATCGTCCTCCCGCACGGCTCCCACCGGCACCACGGCCGGTGCCCTGCGCTCTTCGGCCGCCGCCACCACCTCTTCTGACGGCCCGCGGGAGTTGGGCCCCGAGTGGGCCAGGCCCCGCAGAGCCATCCGCCGCCCCCTTGCTATTCGCGCCGCCTTCACCGCGGACCGAGCCGCAGAGCGCGGTCGGCTCCGCGCAGGCGCAGCCACCGCCGGCGCTGCCGCATCCGTGGGGGACGGGCTCGGCCCGGGCGGGGCCGGGGCCCACGTGACCCTTGGAGCCCGGCTCTGCGCGGGTCCTCCTCTGCCTCTGCGCCGACGTGGGGACGTCACGCTAGCGCTTGACTGGAACTGTGAAGCCAGCCCTGGGCTCATTGTCTTAAAACTCTTAAGACTTGAACAGTAGTTTATGAATCGTGGCACCCTCCTTCGCAGGCCAGCGACCGAGGAATGTGTTATTCTTGGTTTGACACTGTTCATAATTATAAGGTATTATTAAATTAAAACAAAGGATATGGTGTCAAACACTTATTGAACACTTACTCTGTGCCAACTGATGTGCCAAGCAAGTACTTAGTAAATGTTACCTCACCGAATCTAAACATCTTGACTAGTTGGTGGATATTATTACTTATTTTTTACAGATAGAGAACAGTTTCTGAGAGGTTCGGTGACTAGCCCAACAAGTATTACAACTCCAATGCCAGCTTACAATTCACTTACACAGTCTGCTGATTTAGAGTTCTGTGCTTTCTCTCAACGTTTCCTTATTAACTAAGGCCCCTCCCACCTTTCTTGGCTTGGTTGCCTGTAAGTTCTCACAAATCTCCAGACGGTGCTGAAACACCAGGTTGGCCTCCACAGAAGCCTGTGGATCATTCTCTCTTAGTAAGGGCCTAGGCTCAGGCAGTTTTCTTTTCTCAGAGATAGTACTGGGCTGGACATTCAGGAGTCACTTGCACTGTTGAACTGTTACTGACTATTGGTCCAGCATGATATTACTGACTAGGATTTATTCAGCACCTGCTATGCTAGATAGAAGTCACACAGTGAAAATAAATACTAAACTCACAATAATATCCCATAGAAAAATGGGTAAAAGACAATGGTTAATAACTCACAATAAATGTATTTTTAAAAAACAGCACAGTATTCATGTTTGTACATACATTATCTTATCTAATCCTCCCAACAGCCCCAAAAGGCAAATCTATTATTCTCGTTTTACACATACCAACACTGAGTCTCCATGAGATGACATGAGCCCGTAGGTGGCAGAAGATTTAAACTTGGATCTCTTTGACTGAGCCTGAGCTCCTAAGCATTTTGCTGTACTGCCCAGTCAAATCTATCCCACTTGACATTGTTCTGTACATATCCATAGGATTATTTGGAGGAAATATTAGTGTCCCTATTTTCAAGGAGAGGGTCAAGTATCCTCAGACATCAATAATGTTCGCTAGAAACTTTCTTTAGGACATAAGATGAACTAGGGGTATTGAAGTTGAAGGCCCACTCTTTGGCCTTCAACTCCAGAGAACCACTTTAGTTAAGAAAGAAAGACTATTGGGTGGCTCCATAGTGTAGTGGTTAGCACATCTGCTTTACATGCAGAAGGGCCTGAATTCCCACCCCAGGTGGAGCCTCAAACCATACCTTAGGGGCGCCAGGCCCCAGGTGCACACTGCGAGCATGTTGGAGGAGACATCCC
>NW_011888976.1:1127778-1137845 GCF_000151845.1 Pteropus vampyrus | reverse complement strand
CCAGGGAAAACAGAAAAGTTCATATGACTTTTTGCCTTCTAACTTCATAACTTTGCTATTGACCTTAGCGTCAATTTTAACATAATTTCTGTGGTTAATAGTTGTATGGGACCTGAGGGAAATAGTACTAATGCTTCCTTTCTTCATAAGATTCTGTCATTAGAAACTTTGAATTGGAAAGTAGCTTGGATTGGTTTATCTCTCTAAATCTCCTATCCTATTAATGTATCTTCTGATGTTTGGTCAGCCAGCCACCATCATAACACTCCTTAGTAAGGTAAAATCCTACCTTGCAAAGCTGCTATTTTCTGGATGTTTATAAGGGCTAGAAAATTCTTCCTTTCATGGAGACAAGATCAGCCATTCTGTAATATACACCCATTGGTCTAAGCTGTGCTTGCTGAGATTACACAGGACAGTCCAACTCTTCCATATGATAGTCCTGCGAATATTCGAAAATGGTTATCCCACATCCTCATGCCTTCTAATTTCTAGGGTAAACTACCCCCAGTTCCTCCAACTGTTCCTCAAAGGATGTAGTTTCTAGATCATTCATCATCCTGTTGTCCAAATTGGGAATACTCCAACTTGTCAACATCGCTGTTAAAATGCAGTGCCCAGGAGGAAACACCATCCTCCAGGTGTGATCTGACCCCTGCAGAGTATACTCTGGGACTACTACCTTACTTATCTCAACCACTAGCCTTCTATTAATGCTGGCTCAGATCACACTTGCTTGTTTTGGCAGCTAGGTTGCATCACTGGCTCAGTTTGCATTTATTGTCAACTAAAGCCCAGGATCTTTTTTCATGTGAGGAGCGCTTAAGTCAGGGTAGGCTGTTTTAGCCAAGAGCATGACTGAATTCATGGCTCTGCTGCTCTTCTAATATTACCAACAACACTGAGCACAGGATTAAAAACATTCCAACCTTCTCTATTCACCCCTAACCAAACTCCTGGCATTTCATCAATTTTTAGATTCAAAAAGAAGTACAAGAAAAAGAATAAGAGGGAGAGAAAAAGAAAGAGAGAGAGAAAGAGAGAGAGAGAGAGAAAGAGAGAGAGAAGAAAGAACGAACTTTAGATGATAGTGTGAATTGCAATGCCAGGTCTCTGGACCTAGTTTTGCCAAGAGGACCTGAAAGGAATCCAAATGCCCTAGATACCCACCTATTTGGGCAATCAGAGGACTTCCCTCTTGCTCTTAAGCTAAATGCTGCTATAAATGCTGGGCCATAATTATATTTGCAGTGGCAAGAAAATACACAGGGAAATACACAGAGGCTCAAGTGCCAATGTATTATCAATAGAGATTTCAGTTTACTGCCACTCATCTCTGAGAGACAATATGCTCAAGTGCAGACTTTGAAGGGAGGATTCAGGCAAAGAATACAATAAGCCCCACTGTTTGGTACTTTCTAAATAGTGTTTAAGAAAGCTTAAAAAAAAAGAAGGTGAAGAGCTTTGGTTTTTCATATTTACATTCCTAATATCTATATAGTGCCTGGCACATGACAGGCACTCAGTAAATAGTTAATGAATGAATCGATACACTAAAAAAACAATCTCTACTGTTCTCGTATCTGACAGAATTTTTCTTTTAAGGTCAGTTGTATGAACACATGATAAGAACATAAAAAATATTTCTTAAATGTAGTTAGTTCACTCTTAGCTTATGAAAAGTAAAGATAATAACACCTTACTTATTTGAAGTTTACTTTTCTAATTGTCTGACCCTGTTAGTTCCAGGAGGCTGTTTTAATAGGGCTACTAGCCGTCGAAATATAAAACAGAAAAGATAACTAGTGAAGTTCATGCTCTTTAATCGGAGAGATGTGAGGCCTTCACTCATAAATTATTTTATCTAAATTTATACATAATTCTAACAGATGTGCTTCTCTGGTTTCCCAGACTAACTAGCAAACATAGAGGGTGAAGAGGGTGCTTGAGTCTGAGCATGAAAAGAGCAGAAAACAAAAGGATATAAGTTAATAGAATGGAAAGAAAGAAAAAAAGGAGTCAGAAAATAAAAAAGTTCAGAAGGGTACACAGGTAACGATTAATAGTGGTTGCCCCATGGGGAATAGAAATGCTAGGAAATAGAAGTGCTGGTGAATAGAAATAGGGAACTTTGCTTTTTATTTTACTCAGTTCTGTGTTGTTTTAGTTATTTAGAAAGGGCATGTACTGCTTTTGTAACTAAACATTAAGAGATAACCAGTGTGTCATAGAGTTGCTTATAATATGAAAAATTAGAAACCACCTAAATGTTCAAAATGTCATATATTCATTCAATAGACTTTTCTGCAGTCATTAAAAATGTCATAGAAGAATATTCTGTAGCAAAAAAAATATTCAAAGTATGTATTTCAAGTAGAAAATGTAGGTCATATGCAACCACATAGATAGGCCTAGAAGATATTATGCTAAATAAAATAAGTCAGACAGAGAAAGACAAATACCATATGATTTCACTTATATGTGGAATCTGAAGTACAAAATAAATGAAAAAGCAAAACAGAAACAGACTCATGGATAAAGAGAACAAACTTATTGTTGCCAGATGGGATGGGATTGAGGGGCTGGGTGAAAAAGGTGAAAGGATTAAGAAATACAAATTGGTAGTTGCAAAATAGTCACAAGGATGTGAAGTACAGGATAGAGAATATAGTCAATAATATTGTAATAACTATGTATGGTGCCAGGTGGGTAACAGACTTATCAGGGAGATCACTTCATAAGTTATATAAATGTCTAACCACTATGCTGTACACCTGAAGTTAATATAAAGTAATATTAAATGTCAACTGTAATTGGAAATAAAAATTAATTTTAAAAAAGAAAGAAAAAGGTAGGTCGCAAAATAGAATATAATAAATGATTCTGTTTTTATAAATTATTTGAAAAATAAAAGACTACTACAGTTAATAAAAATATCTTGATATAGGAGAAATTTTTTTGCTTGGAATTAAACATTTATTTTATCTGTGTAATATCTATGTAACTAAAAGATATATATAGACATAAATGTATGTATATAAAAATAAAACAGCTGAAACGGGAAAGAGATGAAAATATTTTCACTAATATCTTTGTGGCAGAAACTACATCACTCTGATGGTTAATTTATGTGTCACCTTGGCTGGGCCATGGAGTGCCCAGATAGTTGGTTAAATATTAATTATGAGGATGTTTCTAGATGAGATTAGTATTTGCATTGGTAGACTCAAGTAAAGCAGATTGCCCTCCCCAATGTAGGTGGGCCTCATCTAAGCCATGGAGTCCTGAATAGAACCAAAAAGGCTGACTAAGGAAGAATAAGTTCTCTGCTTGACTGTCTTCCAGCTGGGACGCTGGTCTTCTGCCTTATGACTCCGACTCAAACTGAAACTTATACCATCAGGTTTCCTGGTTCTCAGGCCTTTGGATTTGGACAGGAACTGAACCATCAGCTCTCCTGGGTCTCCAGCTTGCCTACACAACCACATGAGCCACTTTTGTATAATAAATATATTTTTTCTCTCTCTCTTTCTTCATAGATAGATAGATAGATAGATAACAGATAGATCGATAGATCGATTGATAGATCGATCTCTATCCATCCATCCTATTGGTCCTGTTTCTCTGGAGACTAATACAGATTTTGGTACTGAGGGTGGGGTGCTACTGTAATAAATACCTAAAAATGTGGAACTGGATAATGGATTGAGGCCAGAGAAGTTTTGAGGCATATACTAGAAATAAGCCCATTAAGGGCAATAGTTCTGGTGAGGACTCACAAAGAAAAGAGGAGAACTGGAGAGAAAGCATTCACCTTTTCAGAGAATAAATAATCATCGATAGAATGTTAGTAGAAATATGGATGATAAAGGCCATTCTAGTAAGATTTCCATGTTATTAGACAATGGAGAAAGGTGATCCTTATTATAAAATGGCCAGAGAACTTGGCTGAACTGTCTAGTGTTCTGTGGAAAGTAAAACCTGCAAGCTATAAAATTGGATAGTTAGCTGAAGTGATTTCTAAGCAAAGTGTTGAAGGAACAGTTGAGTTCCTCATGACTGCTTACAGTAAAATGCAAGAAGAAAAAAATAAATAGAAAAAGGAATTGTTAAGCAAAAGTGAACCAGAATTTAAAGATTTGGAATATTCTCACCCTATTCATGCTGCAAAAAATGAGAAAGATTGTTCTGAAGAGAACATTAAGGGTGAGGCCAAACAACAGTTTGATAAGGAGGTTAGTACGGATGTGGACCACAGATCTAATCAGCCACTCCAGCAAAAAATGAAGTAAGGCTGTCAGACTTCTTAGATGCTACCGGACAGGACCATGGAGCTATGCAGGGGCAAACATTCGTTATTCTTCAATACCAAGGAAGAATGACCAAAAAGGTGATTTAGAGATCATCAGGGCTACCTCTTCAGTTTCAAGGAGGGGAGGGGTGAGGAGGCAATGATAGAGCTTCAAACCAAAGAAGATTATTCACAAGCCTCAAGATCTAGGTTTTGGACTTACTTGGGATCCAACAGCATTTTCTTCCTCCCAATTTCTCCCTTTCAGAATGGGAATGTATAGTCTTTGCCTATCCCACTAATATATTTTGGAAACACGTAATTTGTCTGGTTTCATAGGTTCACAGCTGGAGAGGAATTTTGCCTCAGGATGAATCATACCTCCATGGCTCACTCATATCTGATTTAGACATCTAGCTGAGATTTGAACTTAAGACATTAGAGTTGATGCTAGAACAAGTTAAGATTTGGGGGACTATTAGGATTGAATGAATATATTTTGTATGCAAGAAGGACAGGAATTTGGGGAAGCCAGGGATAGGATGTCATGGACTGATTGTATGTGTCCCCTCACAAGTTCATATGTTGAAGCTCTAATACCTAATGTGATGGTATTTGAAGCTGTAAGATAATTAGGTTTAGATGAGGTATTGAAGGTGGGGTTCATGATGTGATTAGTTTCTTTAAAAGAAGAGACCAGATCTCTCTCTCTCTCCCATGCAAGGACATAGCAAGAAGGGGACATCTGCAAGCCAGAAAAAGAGCACTCACCGAGGAACCAAATCAGCCAGCATCTTGATCTTGGACTTCCCAGTCTCTAGAACTGTGAGAAGTAAATATCTATTGTGTAAGCTACACAGTTTATGGTATTTTGTCATAGCAGCTCAAGCTGACCAAGACAGCCACCCAATATCCATTTATTCCCCTTTTCCTGAGTAATGTGGCCTGGGCACTGAGCCCAACTAAAAGACTCTTATATTTCTCAGCCTCCATAGAAGATATACGTGACCATGTTATGAATAAGATGTATGCAAATGTATTGATTGGAATATCTGGTAATACTCTTTAAAAAGCATAAAGAAAAAATAAATTCAGCAGGTAGTTCTTGCCCTTTTGTACTCCTGTGTTTCCTCCTACTGCAAACCTGGACGTAAAGGCCAAAATTCGAGGAGCCATTATAAGACCAAAAAGAAAATACCAAGAGACTCACATTCATAAGGCCTCAGACCAATGCCAGCAACAATCTGCTGGACTTCTTAAAAATTAACCCTTATCTGTTTAAGCCATTGTAGTTAGATCTGTCATTTGCAGCCAAATGTAATTCATAATTTACAAACTTTTACATTTAAACTTTTGCAATGTACAAAGCTACATCAGAGAGTTCAAATGGTTAGTAGACATTAGAAACAAATTTGTGTTTACAGGTGACTTCTCAATTAATTATTTTTATATAAAAACAGACTTTAAAATCATCTGTTTTTCAGAACTAGAATTTCTTTTTTGTTAGTTTTGTTGTGGATTCCAACTGTTCTTACTTGCCCATTGTATGTTTTCTGCTTAAGAGTTCCCAGTTTTCCCAAAGGGGCCACCCCCTACCATCATTAATCTCAGTTCATTCTCAGCCACCCCACCATCATTCTCAGTGCTCAATACAAAAGGAGGTGAATGCTACCCTTTGACTCAATGTGGGCATATAACCCAGGGCATATAACCCAGTCCTAGTGAATCGGTGTATTCCATATACCTAGAACAATGATGAGTGCAGGCACTTTCCCACACATGACCCAATCAAACAATGCAAGTCAACACTGGGAGTCATTAAAACTGTTCTGAAAGTGGCACTGTCCTAACACCATAATTGCCATGAGGATAGAATGTGAGCTTGGAGCTGTTAGTAGCCTTATTACCATAAATGAAGAGCTGGCCTCAGATTGGAGCCAACAGAAAAAAAGAAGAAATAAAAGAGTAAGACTAAATCCTAATAACATCATTCAGCCCTGGATTCAGCCAAGCCCGAACTTTTCAGATACATGAGTCAAATAAATTTTCTTTTTTGGTTGAACAAGTTTGAGCTAGATCTTCTGACATTTGTAGCTATAGAAGTCCTGACTAATATAGTTACACATGGTAAATAATCTTGATTCCTTACCTTAGCCTTTTTACCATGCTGCGTGCTAATAGAAAATCTCCAAGAGTTTATTTACCGAAAAGCAGTACAATAGAATACTAACATAATGCCTTATTTCTGAGTTTTTATATTATAAAATAATCCACATTTTATGATGTAAAATAGGAGGAAATATAATTACTATAATGTAATCGTTATCACCTAGCTGAAGGATATTTATCTCACAAAAAATAAAACAATGATCATTAAAAATAATCTTCAAAACAAAAAAAATAGTTCAACTCATTCTTTCCTACCTTCAAATATTTATTCAACTTATAAATTAAATTGTGTTAAATTGTGAGGAATAGCAAACTAAATATGATATGTTGTCTAGACCTTACAGTTTAGCAGAGCAGATAAAACATGAATGCTAACAACAGTTATACGTCATATTTTTTAAGAAAAAGAGAATACTAAGAAAAATATCTAGGGGAGGTAAAAAAAATTCTGTAATATTATTAAAGCTGTTAAAGTTATTAGAGATTCAACAGTTCTTTCAACACATGGTTGAGGAAATTGTAGCTCAGACAGCCAGTGGCTTAGTTCACATAACAAGTCAATGGCAATATCCCGCTGGAAGCCAGACCTCCTTAAACACAGTCCAACATTCTTTCTTACTACCCCACCCTACCTCTGTTAGGAGAAGAACAAAATACCAAAAAATTTCTCAAACTATGATTTTTCTTCCACACAAATGAAAAATGGAGAATCTCAGAGACCAAACTAAAATAAGCTCGATTCTCTTCTTATCATTTACAGAGGCAAAGCAGCAAGTCTCTGCCACCGTTTGAGTTTGCCTTCAACTTTCTGACCTGGCTTTTCTCTCACTGACTTTTGTTTGTTATTAGTTTAACCTTGAATGTGTAGCAACCCTGCCTGAGAAAAATCCAAAATAGTTTGTTTTGAACGTATTTGTTCTCTTCTGTATTCTGGGCAAACAAATGGAGTCTGATAGCCTGAACTAAAAGAGTTACCTAAGTTGTGGCTCAAATAAAATCTTACAAAAGTTCTCTTAAAAAATATATAAAAGAATTACTGAAGTTAAACTTAACCCTGGAAGTCCTCCTTGGCTGATTTCCTATTTGGATAGTGCCAGCCCACACAAAAGACTAGGTCACTGAAAATTCTTTTCATGTGTCTATTAGCCATCTGTATTTCCTCTTAGAAGAAATATCTGTTTAGATCTTCTGCCTATTTTTTATTTAGCTTGTTTGTTTTTTGTCGTTGTTGAGTTGTATGAGTTCTTTATATATTTTGGATATTAACCCTTATCAGATGTATCAAAAGCAAGTATCTTCTCCTATTCAGTTGTCATCTTTTTGTTTTGTTGATAGTTTCCTTTACTGTGCAAAACTTTTTGGTTCGATGTAGTCTCATTTTATTTTTTCTTTTGTTTCTTTTGTTTCCCTTGCCCAATTTGTCTAAAAATAAATTACTAGTAGCAATATCACAGAGATTCCTGCCTATGTTTTCTTCAGGAAGTTTTACAGTTTTGGGTCTTATATTTAAGTCTTTAATCCATTTCGAGTCTAGTCTTATATACAGTGTAAGAAGGTGATCTAGTTTCTTTTTTTTTTGCATGTATCCGTCCAATTTTCCCAACACTATTTATTGAAGAGACTGTTTTTACCCCATTGTATATTCTTGCCTCCTTTGTCATAGATTACATGAGCATTTAGGCGTAGGTTTATTTCTGGGCTCTCTATTTGGTTCCATTGATTAGTGTATCTGTTTTTATGCCAGTACCATGCTGTTTTGGTTATTGTAGGCTTGTAGTATAGTTTGATATCAGGTAGTGTGATATCTCTAACTTTGTTCTTCTTTCTCAAGATTGCCATGGCTATTTGGGGTCTTTTATGGTTTCATATAAATTTTAGTATTATTTGTTCTAGCTCTCTGAAAAATGCCATTGGTATTTTGATAGGGATTGCATTGAATCTATAGATTACTTTGGATAGTATGGCCATTTTAATGATGTTGATTCTTCCTACCCATGAGCACGGTATATGCTTCCATTTATTTGTATCTTCTATTTCTTTTTTCAATGACATAATTTTCTGAGAACAGGTCTTTTACCTCCTTGGTTAATTTGATTCTCAGGTATTTTATTGTTTTTGATCCAATTGTAAATGAGATGGTTTTTAAAATTTCTCTTTCCTAAAGTTCAACATTGGTGTATAAAAATGCCACTGACTTCTGAATATTAACTTTGTATCCTGCTACTTTACTGAATTCATCGATCAGTTCTAACAGTTTTTTGGTGGAATCTTTAGGGTTTTCTTTACATAGTATCATGTCTTTGGCGAATAACAAGAGTTTTCTTTCTTTCTAATTTGGATATCTTTTTATTTCTCTTTCTTGTCTTATTGCTGTGGCTAGGACTTCCAATACAATTTTTGAAGAGGAGTGGTGAAAGTGAGCATCCTTGTCTTGTACCTGACCTTAAGGAAAATGCTTTTAGTTCTTCCCCATTGAGTATGATGTTAGCTGTAGTGCAAATTCTAATTCTATTGTGAGAAAGAGTTTTATCTAAGGCAAATAAAGGAAATATAATGATTCCAAACCAGGACTGCTGTTTATAGACACCTTCTTGCCAAGAATTTACAAAGAAGACTAATTCTCATTAAAAATAATTGCCATTAAGTATGTATTTTTGCAGGGTTGCTGAGATGGCAACCTCCTATGAAAAATTTGAGAAAGTGAATTAAAAATTTGATTTCAAAAAAGAACAAAGTCAAAGGACTCATATTCCCTGATTATAAACCTACTACAAAGCTATCATTATCAAAAGAATGAGACAGTGGCATACAGACATATAGACCAATGGAATAGAATTGAGAGCTCAAAATTAAACCATTGTATGTACGGTCAAGAGATTTTCTACAAGGGTGTCTAGACCACGTAATGAAAAAGGAATAATTTTTCCAACTAATAATGCTGGAAAAAGTGGATATCCTTATGTAAAAGAATGAAGTTTGACCCCTACCTTATACCATATACAAAAATATCTCAAAATGGAACAAAGACCTAAACATAAGAGCTAACCCTATAAAGTTTTTAGAAGGAAACATAAGAAAAATCTTCATGACATTGGATTTGACAATGGTTTTTTGACTATGACATCAAAAGCACGGGCAACAAAAGAAAAAATAGGTAAATTGGACTTCATCGAAATTAAAAATTTTGTGCATCAAAGGACACCATCATCAGAGTGAAAAAGCAGTCTACAGAATGAGAGAAAATATTTGCAAATCATTTATCTGATAAAGGATTAATGTCCAGAATATATAAAGAACTTCTACAACACAAACAACAAAAACCAAAAACCCAGTTCAGAAATGGGCAAAGGACTTGAATAGACATTTCTCCAAAGAAGTTATATGAATGGCCAATGAGTCCATGAAAAGATGCTCAACATTACTAACCATTAGAGAAATGCAAACCAAACCCACGATGAGAAACCACTTCACACCCATTAGGATACCTATTATCAAAAACAAACAAACAATCGAACAAACAAAAAAAAATGGAAAATAAGTGTTAGTGAAGAAGTAGAGAAATTAGAACCCTTGTACATTCCTAGTGGGAATGTAAAATGATGCAGCT
>NW_011888976.1:1125575-1127728 GCF_000151845.1 Pteropus vampyrus | reverse complement strand
CCTTATGTAAAAGAATGAAGTTTGACCCCTACCTTATACCATATACAAAAATATCTCAAAATGGAACAAAGACCTAAACATAAGAGCTAACCCTATAAAGTTTTTAGAAGGAAACATAAGAAAAATCTTCATGACATTGGATTTGACAATGGTTTTTTGACTATGACATCAAAAGCACGGGCAACAAAAGAAAAAATAGGTAAATTGGACTTCATCGAAATTAAAAATTTTGTGCATCAAAGGACACCATCATCAGAGTGAAAAAGCAGTCTACAGAATGAGAGAAAATATTTGCAAATCATTTATCTGATAAAGGATTAATGTCCAGAATATATAAAGAACTTCTACAACACAAACAACAAAAACCAAAAACCCAGTTCAGAAATGGGCAAAGGACTTGAATAGACATTTCTCCAAAGAAGTTATATGAATGGCCAATGAGTCCATGAAAAGATGCTCAACATTACTAACCATTAGAGAAATGCAAACCAAACCCACGATGAGAAACCACTTCACACCCATTAGGATACCTATTATCAAAAACAAACAAACAATCGAACAAACAAAAAAAAATGGAAAATAAGTGTTAGTGAAGAAGTAGAGAAATTAGAACCCTTGTACATTCCTAGTGGGAATGTAAAATGATGCAGCTGCTGTGGAAAACAGTATAGAAGTTCCTCAAAAAGTTAAATGTTGTACCTCTTATTTGCCTTCGCCTTTTTCGCTGATTCCTTGACTCCTCCTCCCCTCTTAGAACCATCAGTTTGTTCTCTGTATCTATGAGTCTGTTTCTGCTTTGTTTTGTTTGTTTTGTTCTGTAGTTGTTGTTGTTTTTATTGTTGTTGATTCCATATTTAAGTAAAATCATATGGTATTTTTCTTTGACTTATTTCACTTAGCATAATATCCTATATGTCCATCCATACTGTCACAAATGACAAGACTTCATTCTTTTTTGCCACTAATATGCCACTGTATATATGTACCACATCTTTATCTATTCATCTATTGATGCACACATATAGATTGCTTTTATATCTTTGCCATTGCAAATAATGCTGCAATGAACACAGGGGGGTACATATATCTTTTCAAACTAGTGTTTTTGTTTTCTTGGAATAAATACCTAGAAGTGGAATTGCTAGATTGTATGGTAGTTCTATTGATAATTTTTTGAAGAACCTCAATAGTGTTTTCCACAGTGGCTGCACCCATTTACAATCCTACCAACAGTGTATAAGGGTTCTCTCTTTTCCACACCCTTTATTTGTTGACTTTTTTGATAATAGCCATTCTGACAAGTGTGAGGTGACAGGTCATTATGGTTTTGATTTGCAGTTCCCTAATGATTAGTGATGTTGAGCATGTTTTCCATGTCACTTGTCTCTTGGCCATCTGTATGTCTTATTCAGAGAAATGTTTATTTAAGTCCTCTGCCCATTTCAAAAAAAATTTTTATAGCAGTTTATTTGAGCCAAACTGATGATATATACCAGAGAACAAGATATCAAATTCTCATCTTCTCCCTATATTTTAATCAAAAATTTTGTTGTTGAGTTGTATGAGTTCTTTATATATTTTGGATGTTAACTCCATATCAGATATATCATCGGCAAATATCTTCTCCCATTCAGTAGGTTGTCTTTTTGTTTCATTGTTTCACTGTGCAGAAGCTAATTAGTTTGATGTAGTCTCATTTGCTTATTTTTGCTTTTGTTTCTCTTGCTTGAGGAGACATATCCAAAAAGTTATTGCTAATCAATGTCAAAAAGTTTACTACCTATGTTTTCTTCTAGGAGTTTTATGGGTTTACATTTCAGTCTTACATTTCAGTTTTTAATCCATTTCGAGTTTATTTTTGTATATGGTACAAGAAACTGGTCCAGTTTTTTTTTTTCTGCATATATCCATCCTTTTTTCTGAATACCACTTATTGAAAAGACTGTCATTTCCCCACTGTATATTCTTGCCTCTTTTGTTGTTGATCAATTGACCATTTAAGTAAGGGTTTATTCCTGAGCTCTTTATTGATTTCTGTGTATATTTTTGTGACAGTGCCATATTATTTTGCTTATGATAGCTTTGTAATATAGTTTGAAATTTGGAGACATAATAACTCCAACTTTTTGTAGTTATTGCTTTGACTAATAAAA
>NW_011888976.1:1121899-1125525 GCF_000151845.1 Pteropus vampyrus | reverse complement strand
TTGAAAAGACTGTCATTTCCCCACTGTATATTCTTGCCTCTTTTGTTGTTGATCAATTGACCATTTAAGTAAGGGTTTATTCCTGAGCTCTTTATTGATTTCTGTGTATATTTTTGTGACAGTGCCATATTATTTTGCTTATGATAGCTTTGTAATATAGTTTGAAATTTGGAGACATAATAACTCCAACTTTTTGTAGTTATTGCTTTGACTAATAAAAAAGAATGAAATAGCTCCATCTGCAACAACATTATGCTGAAGACATTATGCTGAGTGGAGTAAGCCAGACAGAGAAAGACAAAGGTCATAGGATTTCACTTATATGTGGAATTTAGAGAACAGGATAAACAAACAACAGATACAGAGAGCCTTTTGAAGGTTGCCAGATTGGGATGTGGGAGATGTGTGAAATGCGGAGGGGATTAAGAGGTACAAATTGATAATTACATATAGTCATGGGGACGTAGAGTATAGCATGAGGAATATAGTCAGTAGTATTGTAATGACTATGTATGGTGTCAGAGGGGTGCTGGATTTATCAGGTTGATCACTTCATAAATTATATAAATGTCTAATCACTGTGGTGTACACCTGAAACTAATATAATATTGTATGTCAGCTATAATTGAAAAAAATAAAAGTATTTTTAAAAGGTTGCTTTGGCTATTTGGGACTTATTGTGATTCCATATAAATTTTAGGATTATTTGTTCTAGTTCTAAGAAGAATGCCATTGGTAGTCTGATAGAGATTGCATTAAATCTGTAGGTTGCTTTGGATAGTATGGGCATCTTAACGATATTAATCTTATCAATCTATGAACATGATATACCCTTTCATTCATTTGTGTCATCTTCAGTGTCTTATAGTTTTCAGAGTAGATGTCTTTTACCTCCTTGGTTAAATTTACTCCAGAGTATTTTAATCTTTTTGATACAATTGTAAATGGAAATGTTTTCTTAATTTCTTCTTTTGATAGTTTGTTAATAGTGTACAGAAATGCAACAGATTTCTGAATATTAATTTCATAGTCTGTAATTCTACAGAATTCATGTATTAGTTCTAACAGTCTTTTGATGGAGTCTTCAGAGTTTGCTATTTATAGTCTCGTGTCATCTGCAAATAGTGACAGTTTTACTTCTTTCTTTCTAATTTGGATGCCTTTTATTTCTTTTTCTTGTCTGTTGTGGTTAAGATTTCCAATACTATGCTGAATAAAAGTGGTAAGAGTGGGCATCCTTGTCTCGTTTCTAATTTTAGAGGACAAATTTTAGCTTTTCACCATTGAGTATGATGTTAGCTGTGAGTTTATCATGTATGGCCTTTATTATGTTGAGATATGTTTCCTCTATACTCAGTTTCTTGAGAGTTTTTATCATATATAAACTTTAAATTTTGTCAAATGTTTTTTCTTTATTTATTGATGTGATCATATGATTTGTATCCTTCATATTGTTTATTTGGTATATCGTGTTAATTGGTTTGCAGATATTGAATCATTGCTCCCTGGAATAGATCACACTTGATCATGGTATATAATCAATCCTTTTAATGTATTGTTGAATTCGATTTGCTAATATTTTGTTGAGAATTTTTTCACCTATGTTCATCAGGGATATTGGCCTATAATTTGCTTTTTTTGTAGTGTGTTTGTCTGCTCTTAGCATGAAGGTAATGCTGGCCTTGTAGAATGAGTTCGGAATCATTCTTTCTGTTTCAATTTTTTGGAATAGTTCAAGAGGAAATTTTTTTTTAACAGGTATCGAGTTTCAGTTTAGGATGATGAAAATGTTCTAGATATGAAGAGCGGTTATGATTGCATAACAATGTGAATAGACTTAATGTCACCAAACTGTATGCTTAAAAATGATTAAATGGTACATTTTAAGTCATGGATATTTTACCACAATAAAAATTTTTGGCTTCAGGCACATAAGTCCATTGAAAATTATTTTTAAGAGCCAGGCTTACTGATTTATAGGATTTTTTTTTTAAACACTAATATGTACTTTGGGGTTTCATTCATTCATTTCAAATATGTGCTTTGAAATTTTATTCATAAATATTCATTGACAATTTGCTGAGTTTACAAAAATGAGCAAAACAGACATAGTTGCAGCCATAGCAGAGCTTATAGTTTATTGGGGGAAACAGGTAAAAAGAAAATACACTAAGCAAATAACTTAAATAATGATGAATTATGATAAGTGTGAAGAAGTAAACATTGTGATAAGATGCAGATTAATGGGGGTGGGAAAGATCTGCTTTAGATCGATCTGATAGATGGTATATTAGGCTGCTAGGGCTGAGTGATATAATAAAAATAAGCATTTGGGTTTTGTCCCAGATTCCTGGCATAGAGCTCCTAAAACCCTTGGAGTCTATGGAGTGATGAGTGTCTTTTGATGCTAAGGAGATGAGTGGTGGCTGGGGGCCCCTAGATAGCTTCATGACGGAGGTCAGTTGCCAGAAAGACCAAGGTATGATTAGAGGGTTGCAACTTTCAGCCCTACTTCCTGATGTCCGGGAGAGAAGAGGGCTGGAAATTGAGTTTATCACCAATTGCCAATGATGTAATCAATCTCGCCTATGTAATGAAATCTTCATAAAACCCCCTAAACTTTGGGGTTTGGAAAGCTTCTGGGTCAATGAACACATGGAGATGCTGGGAGGGTGGCATGCCATGGAAGCTCCTCACCTGCTTCCTCATACTTTGTCCTACTCAACTCTTCCATTTGGCTGTTTCTGTGTTGTATCTTTTTAATAAACTAATAATAACAAGATTCTCTGAGTTTTATGAGCTGTTCTAGCAAATTATCAAACCTGAGGAAAGAGTTGTGGGAATTCTTGATTTATAGCTAGGTGGTCAGAAGTCCAGGTGGCAACCTGGGACTTGTGACTGGTGTCTCAAGAAGGGGCAATCTTGTGGGACAGAGCCCTTTAACTTGTGGGATGTGGTGCTAACTCCAGGTAGATGGTGTCAGAATTGAATTGAATTGAATTGAATCGAATCGAACTGAATTGTTTTACACTCAGAATTGGGAGAGCTGGAAAATTGGTTGTTGTAAGGAAAAAGTCCACATATTCAGTGTCAGAAGTATTGAGAATAAAAGCAGTTCAGAGACTGCCATAACAGACTCCATGGACTGGGTGGCTAAAGCAACAAAAATTTATTTTCTCGCAGTTCTGGAGGCTAAAAGTTCAAGATCAATGTGCCATCAGGAGTGGTTTCTGGTGAGGCCTCTCTTACTGGCTTGTTCACAGCTGCCTTTTTGCTGTATTCTCATATGGCCTTTCATCTGTATGTCAGATACCTCTAAAGTAGGAAAGGAGAGAGAGAGAGAGAGAGAGAGAGAGAGAGTGCGAGAGAGAGCGAGAGAGCGCGAGCGAGCAATCTGGTGTTTCTTCCTCTTCTTATAAGAACACCAGTCCTATCAGATAGGGCTCCGCCCTTATGACTTTATTTAACCTCCCTAAAGGCCCTGTCTCCAAATATTGTCACATTGGAATCAGTTTTTCAACTGTGAATTTGGAGGTGGGGGACATAATTCAGTCTATAACAGATGGGTAATCAAAAAAGGCCTTTCAGAGGAGGTGACATTTCCACTGAGACTTAAAGGCTATAAG
>NW_011888976.1:1115338-1120444 GCF_000151845.1 Pteropus vampyrus | reverse complement strand
GTGAATAGACTTAATGTCACCAAACTGTATGCTTAAAAATGATTAAATGGTACATTTTAAGTCATGGATATTTTACCACAATAAAAATTTTTGGCTTCAGGCACATAAGTCCATTGAAAATTATTTTTAAGAGCCAGGCTTACTGATTTATAGGATTTTTTTTAAACACTAATATGTACTTTGGGGTTTCATTCATTCATTTCAAATATGTGCTTTGAAATTTTATTCATAAATATTCATTGACAATTTGCTGAGTTTACAAAAATGAGCAAAACAGACATAGTTGCAGCCATAGCAGAGCTTATAGTTTATTGGGGGAAACAGGTAAAAAGAAAATACACTAAGCAAATAACTTAAATAATGATGAATTATGATAAGTGTGAAGAAGTAAACATTGTGATAAGATGCAGATTAATGGGGGTGGGAAAGATCTGCTTTAGATCGATCTGATAGATGGTATATTAGGCTGCTAGGGCTGAGTGATATAATAAAAATAAGCATTTGGGTTTTGTCCCAGATTCCTGGCATAGAGCTCCTAAAACCCTTGGAGTCTATGGAGTGATGAGTGTCTTTTGATGCTAAGGAGATGAGTGGTGGCTGGGGGCCCCTAGATAGCTTCATGACGGAGGTCAGTTGCCAGAAAGACCAAGGTATGATTAGAGGGTTGCAACTTTCAGCCCTACTTCCTGATGTCCGGGAGAGAAGAGGGCTGGAAATTGAGTTTATCACCAATTGCCAATGATGTAATCAATCTCGCCTATGTAATGAAATCTTCATAAAACCCCCTAAACTTTGGGGTTTGGAAAGCTTCTGGGTCAATGAACACATGGAGATGCTGGGAGGGTGGCATGCCATGGAAGCTCCTCACCTGCTTCCTCATACTTTGTCCTACTCAACTCTTCCATTTGGCTGTTTCTGTGTTGTATCTTTTTAATAAACTAATAATAACAAGATTCTCTGAGTTTTATGAGCTGTTCTAGCAAATTATCAAACCTGAGGAAAGAGTTGTGGGAATTCTTGATTTATAGCTAGGTGGTCAGAAGTCCAGGTGGCAACCTGGGACTTGTGACTGGTGTCTCAAGAAGGGGCAATCTTGTGGGACAGAGCCCTTTAACTTGTGGGATGTGGTGCTAACTCCAGGTAGATGGTGTCAGAATTGAATTGAATTGAATTGAATCGAATCGAACTGAATTGTTTTACACTCAGAATTGGGAGAGCTGGAAAATTGGTTGTTGTAAGGAAAAAGTCCACATATTCAGTGTCAGAAGTATTGAGAATAAAAGCAGTTCAGAGACTGCCATAACAGACTCCATGGACTGGGTGGCTAAAGCAACAAAAATTTATTTTCTCGCAGTTCTGGAGGCTAAAAGTTCAAGATCAATGTGCCATCAGGAGTGGTTTCTGGTGAGGCCTCTCTTACTGGCTTGTTCACAGCTGCCTTTTTGCTGTATTCTCATATGGCCTTTCATCTGTATGTCAGATACCTCTAAAGTAGGAAAGGAGAGAGAGAGAGAGAGAGAGAGAGAGAGAGTGCGAGAGAGAGCGAGAGAGCGCGAGCGAGCAATCTGGTGTTTCTTCCTCTTCTTATAAGAACACCAGTCCTATCAGATAGGGCTCCGCCCTTATGACTTTATTTAACCTCCCTAAAGGCCCTGTCTCCAAATATTGTCACATTGGAATCAGTTTTTCAACTGTGAATTTGGAGGTGGGGGACATAATTCAGTCTATAACAGATGGGTAATCAAAAAAGGCCTTTCAGAGGAGGTGACATTTCCACTGAGACTTAAAGGCTATAAGATCTTGTTATGGGGTAAACCAAAAGAAGATCACTATACAAAGAAAAGATATGTACAGAGGTATAATGTTTGGGACTATTGAGTTACAATGTAAAATAAAAATACAAATGGGATAAATGAAACTTATAAGATGTATAGATAAATATAAATAAGTAGTGGGTAGAACACATGTATGTTAAATGTAAATAGAAAAGAATTAAAGGACCAAGAGTAGTAGTCAAGAGGCATTAAATATACATGAGGCATCTAAGCACTAAATATTCATGACAAATTAAGTATATACAAGATACTTAACGTCCAGGATACACTAAATATACATGAGCACTTGATATTTATAAGGTTTTAACTCAGCCACTCATTGGTAATAACTATTCTGATCCATGTGTCCTCTGCCTCAAACACATAAACACATAACCCAAATAAAACCCATAGCTGTTCAGGAGGTTAATTTGCAAGCTACAGCTTTTGGCCAGGTGATTTGTCTCGATGGTTTCTGGTAGAGTAAACATATGTCATTGGTTCAGGGTATCTTCTGTCTGTGGGACGCCTTGCTTGAACGTCAGCTCTGGCCCATCAGCAGAGAAGACTGATGCAGTTGAGAGATTAGAATGGACAAACATATAACTCAGGATTTAAATAGTGTGATCCTTCTACCTCTCTTGCATCTTTTCCTAATAATGTGTTAACTTATCCCATCTCTTTCCTCTTGCTTTGTGCTGTGTATTTTAAGTTGATATAATAAGCTATGTGATTTGGGCATTTTAATTTGGTCTGTGATCCTTTCTGTTCTGTAACCTTTGGGATAGCCTGCCTGATAGTATAATTGATGTTTACCATTGCATGAAGGTAATTATCCATACAACAAAAGGCCTTAACATAGGAAAAGCTCAATGTGTTCTAGAACTACACTGCCCAAATGCTAGCCACTTGACACATTGGGACTATTTAAATTTAAATTCACCAAAATGAAACAAAATTAAAAATTCATTTCTTCGGTTGCTCTAGCCATATTTCAGGTGCTCAACAGCTATGTGCAGTTGAGCACCTGAAATATGACACCAACAGACAACTGGACAGTGCAGAAGAACATTTTCATTATCAAAGAAAGTTCTGTTGGACATGATGTTTTGGAAACTGGAGGAGGTCAATATGACTGAAGGGTGATGCTGAGGAGCTTGGCAAGAGGTGTGTTTGGGGAGAAGGAGTTGTCAACATCATAAAGGGACTTTTTCTCTTTTCTTTTTCCTTATCTCTTTCAGACTTATTCAAGCTCCATTTTATTTACAAAGCTTTCCCCACCTGGCTCTGTCCTGACTGTACTCCTTAGTCCCTCTCAACCAAAACACTTAGAGTAGATACCATATAATATAGCTACCATATAGATACCATATTATATCGGTTAGGTCTCGTTTGGCTGCAAGAGACAGAAAATGCAACTCAAGTGAATTTATTAAACAATAAAAAGAAATTTAGTGATTGATGTAACTTAAAATTTTAGAGTATATCTTCCTTTATTGGGGCTCTATCCAAAAGCTCTAGTAATATCATCAGGATTTGGTTGCTCTCTGTTTCTGGGTTCTGCCTTCCACTGAATTGGCTTTATCCTCAATCTCTACCTATGTGATTTCTGCCTCCCTCCTCCCCTACAAAGCTACAATTTCACATCATCTCGGGTCCAAAGCCAATGGAAAAATAGAATTTCTTCCTAGAAATTTTCAAGCTATTCACCCTTTCTGTCTTGAATTGGTTATACCCATCCCAGGACAAACACTGTAGTAAGTAAGATTCTGGATGCTGGCTGTTCAGATCTGATTCACATGCTCCACTCCCAGAACTAGGAGCTCTGTCTGAATTACGTGGACACAGAATGAAGTAAGGTGATTTCCTAAAAGAAAATCGAGATAAGGTTATCAGAAGATGAGGCACTGGAAGGCAAAAAACAATCTATGACCACCATAATTCATGTAACCTCATGAACTGCCTCAACCATGTGGAAATTTCACCTATCTTTATTTTTCTAAATCTAAGTTTGGTACTGGCTTCACCTACTTGGCTAATGTTAATGACTAACCTTCAGATGCCTCTCCACTACCCAAAGCATACATAGATCCTGGAAATTATGGAATTCAAGTTATGGAAAATTGAACCAAGAGCTTTGGCTTTGTTTCATCATGATAGCTTGGAGATAATTCACTTTCTTTTTCTATTTGAACATAAGTAGATTTACTGAGTGTATCTACTCTCTCTAGACCACTGGGATTTTTACTGCAGATCCCAAGGCTAAATTGTTTAGCGTCGAGAGGCCAGGCATCCATACTCATCTTCTTCAGTAGTTTTGCATATCCCAGGACAGAACTGTATGGCAGCAGTCCTCAACATTTTTGGTACCAGAGACCGTTGCTTTTATGAGAATCTAATGCCTGATGATCTGAGGTGGAGCTGAGGCAGTGATGCTAGCGCTGGGGAGCAGTTGCAGATACAGAAGAAGCTTCACTCGGTGGCCTGCCGCTCACTTCCAGCTGTGAGGCCCTGTTCCTAACAGGCCACAGACCAGGATTTGGGTACCCCTGATGCATGGGATCAAATCTCATGTCTCTACAAATCATAGAGTATATACTTATATACTCTCTTATAGTAATTACTACAGTTTTACATGGATAAGGTTTCTTTCTTCCAAGTTAAACTATTTGTTTCATAATTTATACTTTTGTATGCCTCACTTTGCTGGGCATAGAAAATGCAATAAATACTTGATAGGCACAAAAAGAAGACTACGCTGTTTCTGCCTAAGGGAGTTTATAACTGTCCAAGGAGATGCAACCAAGGAGAGGCCTAGATACAACCACAAATCAATGAAGAGTAAGAGAACCAGAAATGAGGAAAGGAAGCACAATAGGGGCTCTAAAAGCACAAGATTAAATTTTCCTGATGTCTCTGAAAAGGATACATAAATATAGACTCATTAAAGAATGCCCTTGAATTCTTAAGCTTCTTTAAGAGAGATGAGAGACTTTTGGTTTTGATTCTCTAATTTTTTGAAAAAAGGATTTTTAAATCTAAAACAACACTGTTTGGGGTATATGTAGAAGTCTGGAATACATTTTGTTCTCTCTTGATCCCTCTTGATACAGATTTGGACTTTGTTTAAATTTTGTTTGTAAGAGGTGTCATTTTATTAATTTAACATTTAATATCTATTAACGTAATTTAAACTGTATAGTTAAATTTCATAATAATTATACAACTAGTGATGCCATCCTTTCATCCATTCTGCTCAGCTTTCATGTCACATCAGGAGCCCTTGATGTAG
>NW_011888976.1:1106587-1115288 GCF_000151845.1 Pteropus vampyrus | reverse complement strand
GGACACAGAATGAAGTAAGGTGATTTCCTAAAAGAAAATCGAGATAAGGTTATCAGAAGATGAGGCACTGGAAGGCAAAAAACAATCTATGACCACCATAATTCATGTAACCTCATGAACTGCCTCAACCATGTGGAAATTTCACCTATCTTTATTTTTCTAAATCTAAGTTTGGTACTGGCTTCACCTACTTGGCTAATGTTAATGACTAACCTTCAGATGCCTCTCCACTACCCAAAGCATACATAGATCCTGGAAATTATGGAATTCAAGTTATGGAAAATTGAACCAAGAGCTTTGGCTTTGTTTCATCATGATAGCTTGGAGATAATTCACTTTCTTTTTCTATTTGAACATAAGTAGATTTACTGAGTGTATCTACTCTCTCTAGACCACTGGGATTTTTACTGCAGATCCCAAGGCTAAATTGTTTAGCGTCGAGAGGCCAGGCATCCATACTCATCTTCTTCAGTAGTTTTGCATATCCCAGGACAGAACTGTATGGCAGCAGTCCTCAACATTTTTGGTACCAGAGACCGTTGCTTTTATGAGAATCTAATGCCTGATGATCTGAGGTGGAGCTGAGGCAGTGATGCTAGCGCTGGGGAGCAGTTGCAGATACAGAAGAAGCTTCACTCGGTGGCCTGCCGCTCACTTCCAGCTGTGAGGCCCTGTTCCTAACAGGCCACAGACCAGGATTTGGGTACCCCTGATGCATGGGATCAAATCTCATGTCTCTACAAATCATAGAGTATATACTTATATACTCTCTTATAGTAATTACTACAGTTTTACATGGATAAGGTTTCTTTCTTCCAAGTTAAACTATTTGTTTCATAATTTATACTTTTGTATGCCTCACTTTGCTGGGCATAGAAAATGCAATAAATACTTGATAGGCACAAAAAGAAGACTACGCTGTTTCTGCCTAAGGGAGTTTATAACTGTCCAAGGAGATGCAACCAAGGAGAGGCCTAGATACAACCACAAATCAATGAAGAGTAAGAGAACCAGAAATGAGGAAAGGAAGCACAATAGGGGCTCTAAAAGCACAAGATTAAATTTTCCTGATGTCTCTGAAAAGGATACATAAATATAGACTCATTAAAGAATGCCCTTGAATTCTTAAGCTTCTTTAAGAGAGATGAGAGACTTTTGGTTTTGATTCTCTAATTTTTTGAAAAAAGGATTTTTAAATCTAAAACAACACTGTTTGGGGTATATGTAGAAGTCTGGAATACATTTTGTTCTCTCTTGATCCCTCTTGATACAGATTTGGACTTTGTTTAAATTTTGTTTGTAAGAGGTGTCATTTTATTAATTTAACATTTAATATCTATTAACGTAATTTAAACTGTATAGTTAAATTTCATAATAATTATACAACTAGTGATGCCATCCTTTCATCCATTCTGCTCAGCTTTCATGTCACATCAGGAGCCCTTGATGTAGTCTGTAGCAACAAAGAGGTAAACCAGCAAACTGCAGGCATCAAGCACCTGTTTCAGTATTTGTCCCTGTCTTTTCCTCCCCCCAACCCTCGACCCAGCTCCCAGGCCCTGGAGAATGGTATAATAAAGCCATGTTTAGCTATATAATATCACGAGCCGGCAAATAATTTATCTGCTATTTCCTCCTTCCTCTTCCCATGTACTTTTCAAATTGCATTGACTATGGAACTAGCTGGCCTGGTATAAGATATTGGTGAAGAGGAGCACAGTGACTTAAAGAAAGCATCAGACATTAAAAAAAGCATTCTTTTTTGTTACATAAAAAAGCTAAGAAGCAGATAAATAAACATTAAATTATTTGATAGAAACATTTACATTTCATTTGTATATTGGTGACCAATAACTAATTAAAAATGAAATTCTATAATGCTATTTGTGCACTACTGAAAAACAGGTACCAGAACAGCATTTATGTGAGAGGTCTTGAAAAAATAGTACTAATAGGGTCATATTAAATTACTGTATTTCAAATAACCCATTGCAGGACTGGATGAAGGAATGAGGTCAAAGCTGGAAAGAAGATTCAATACTGAGAAGGAGGAGCTAGTAAAATTAGAAATGACAATTGTTTCTGCAGCCAGGAGTTCTCTATTTGTTCTCTGATGGTTGGTACGTATCAGATTATAGTTGGAAAAGTGGTGCAGTGCTCTTCCCCTAAAGGTCAAATTTAGTAGATGTAAGATATGGGTTAAGAATTTGCATTTTTAACAAAACCTCTAAGTTATTCAGATGCAGGTGATCTGAGGGTCGTATCTTGAAAAACACTATACATTCAGAGCAGTCACTGCTTCATATTTTCTACACAGAGATAGAGTATGGAAAGCTCTCTAATTGGGGAGAGTTGCTAGGGGGACTCATCCAGAAAGTTTGTTTGGAAAGTGAACACCCTGTATATTTGTTTGAGGTTATATGGGGCTCCGGAGGGACACGGGTAAAGCCATTGGTTAAGGGATGCTTAAGAATAGTGCTTCTTAAAGTTTAATGTGCACACAAATCACCAGGGAACTTGTTAAAATGCAGATTTTAATTCAGTGGGATTGGGTGGGTGCTGAGAATTCTACATTTCTAACAAGATCCCAGGTGATGCTGATGCCACAGGTCCCAGGAACATACTTTGAATTGTAGGGTTTTCATTGAAAGTAGGGTTATATAATGGAGCAAGTTATGGTAAGAAATTGCATGCAAAATAAAAAACCAAAACATAAAATATAGCCAAGTTCTGAAGAAGACAATCCAAAGGTTAAGCATTAGAATCATTAAAGGGGGTATAGTGGGCAACTCAGACTGGCTAAGAGTGAATCATCAAACCTCTGGCTCCCAGCCTTTTATTTTGCTCCATATGGAGCATGTTTGAAAAGAAGGAGTCATAGATAAGGTCATGCACACATGAAAAGTGGGGGTCATACACAAGGTCACAGGCCAGGTCCTTTTTCAGCCTATTCCTGAAAAAGTCCAGCAAAGTTACTTAAAGAAACTCATTGCTTTCTCTGATTAACAAACCCACCTCCCACAAACTAGGAAATGCAACTTTGCAATACAGGATGACTGATTATCACCACAGATGCTTCAAAAACCAAGATCTTATCTTCCTCTGCTGAAAATCCTGAATGGTTCTCCATTTTTAATGGACAAACTCAGACTTATGAGCTTGGAGTTTAATTTCCTCCACATTCTGCCCCTTCCTTACATTTCCAACCCTATCTCTTATCAATATCCAGTTTTTCACACATTTATAGTACAGGTCACACCCACCGACAGGGTATTCCCCGCTGTAGGTCTCTAACATGGGCCAGGCACTATTCGAGGCACTAAAAAACTAAATGGACAAGTTCCTTCCTTCAACAGGCTTACATTCCAGTTTTAAGAGATAAATAATAAATAAACATACAATATGTTAGTGAGAAGTGCTGTGAAAAAAATGAAGCAGAGTATGGGGGTACTAATAAAGGTAATGGTTTGAGTAAATACCTGAATGGATACAACTGTTACCCTTGAGGATTGTTGGAGGTAGAGAAAAAAGCAAATGCAAAAAGCATGCTTGACATGTTTTGGCAAGGGGAGAGTGACTAAAGAAGAGGATGGCTGGAGTTGAGGTCAGGGAAGTGGGGGAGGTGGGGCTGATCATACAGGAGGGTTTTATAAGTTAGTCTATGAATTTTGCCTTTTCTTCTAAGTTACATGTAAAACCATGGTCCTTTTTAAAAGACTCACAGACTATTGTCTTGAAAACCAATCACAGGGGAATAAAGGCAAAATCAGGGAGAGCTATTAGGAGGCTACTGCAAATATCCGGGTGAGACATGATGCAGGCTTGGTCTAAGGTAGAAACACTGGAAGTGGGGAGAAGTAGTCAGACTTTGGATCTATTTAGAAGATTCAGGAGGTAGAATATGAGTGGCAGTGAGAGAATGAGAGGAGCTAAAGACAAGTAAGTTTTTTGGCTTATAGAGCTGGCAGGATGGAGTCGCTATTTGCTGCTGTATAATAAAGAATTTAAGGTTTAAGTAGGTTAAGTAAATCCTCCAAAGCCAACTGTCTAGTTGTCTGTTACAGGTTTATCTGGAAAGGGTAGTTTCCCATCTCTTTAAGAAAATAGCCTTTGTTAATGTAAATACAACACTGAGGCTGGGGAGGGGTTGTGGGATTTTAGAATTTCCAAATGTCTTCCTCTCTTGCAGCATCCAGCAAAGGACAGGGCTCAGGCTGAGATGGCTGTAAGATACCTGGGAGACAGTTTACTAAGCATTGAGACACTGGAAGCAGCCATAAGAGTGCTGGGCTGCTTTACTGCAGAGAGTGGAGAAGACCTCTGAAGAGTGCTGTCTCTGGCCAGACAAAGGAGGATCAACAGCATAACTCCAATCTGATTTCCCAGGACCACTCAAACCCTAGAGGTCTTGTATAGTTCACTGCAATGAGGAAAAAAAATCCCGGAAATAATGCTTGTCCACTTTAATGAGTGGGGGCTCTGAGTCATGTTTTATTTGAATGAATGAATGAATAAATAAAGAAATATGACAGGGATACTCATCATGGCATTGCTAATTAAGGGGACACCTTGGGAACAATCTAAACATTCAACAACATGGGAATGGCTGATTAAATATGGTATTTATATGCATCTTTTTAGAAAGCTGGAACAGATCTATATTTATAGATGTGGAAAGGTGTCCACAATGTGTTGCAAAATGAAGGGATCAGTTTATAGAACAGTATGTAGAATATGATTCTGTGTAAGTCAAATCAAGTGCATACATATACATATATAAATATATGCATGAAGAGATGGTTGGAAGCAAGTCCACCAGATGTTAACAGTGCTTATCTGTGGCTAGTAAGATTTACGTAATTTAATTTATTTCCTTCTTTTCTGTATTAACAGAATTTTTTTTAAAAATAAGCATGTCTCAATTATATAATCAGAAAAATCTATTACCTAGAATTTTATACTTTTACCTTTATTATGCTGTAAAGCTGTTTTATCTAGAGCTAAATTTAAGATGTTTATTATACATTTTGCACCTTAGAAAATTTTTGTTAAGCCTCCATTTTCAATTAAATGTTGTAAAAGTTATGTACATTAAGTGGTGTATCTTTACACTTACCACTAAGTACTCTGGCAAAAACACTCAGTTCCATTTACTCATTTTTAATGTTACTTTCTTTGGACTTTCTTGCTAATGAAAATTAAGTGGTTACTTTTTAAAACCACAGTTATTTCCACAAATAAGACGACATGAATTCCACTGACACTAATTTTTTACTGAGGCAGAAATAGTTTTGAAACAACCAAAAGAAAAAGTAATGTTCAGTGTCTGGGATTTTATTATGTTTATCACAATGATTCTTCTTCTCAACTTGATTATAAAAGTATATGATCTGCAAGTTACTTTTTCTTTAATACTTAAAATGCTAATGATATGGAAACTACAATGATGTATGTGACATTTCTAAGTACACAGCTCTTAGATAAGTAGATCAGGTCAAATCAGGTGAATTGGTTGCATTCCAAGTCTTAGAGAGTTACGTTCCAGGCCAAACTTAGGTGTTAGAAATGAAAATCACTGTATTAGTTGAAAAACAATTTCAAAGAATTAGATGGCTATTAACAATGAAATGAAGAAGTGTACCATACCTTATTGAGTAAAATACTCAATAAGGAAACCAAAAACTCTGCTACACCTGTTATACACTCAATAAAAGGAGAAGTTTTCTTTTCTTTTGTTCATAAAAGCAGGAAGAGGAAAAGGTGGAGGGGGGTGGGGAGAGGGAAGGAGGAAGTAGAAGATCGTGAAACTGATATGAATTTACTGGAAAATAGGTAAAATAAACAGAAGCAAAACTTAATTTAAAAAAATTAGAACAGTGATATAGAAATGGTATAGACCATAAGATATTAGAGGTGATAAAACAAGTAGATCTAAAAAGGAAACATTTTGGGGTGGGGGAATAGTTTTTAGACTCTGTTCTATCCTTTTATTTCTATTCTAATTAGTCATCAGATTCTGCTAATGATTGAATCTCCAGCAAAACTGGATGATATTAAAAAATGGTCTTTGAGTTACTCTCACTACCTGTACCTGGTTCTTAATCATTCCTCCAATCTCAGGTTCTTACTGTAAATTTCATTTCTAAATGGCTTTGCTATTAGTAAAAGATAAATGTAACTCTCTAAATTTTATTTAGATTTTATTATACCTATGGAAGTATTTACATTTTAATAAAGATTGCTTACATGAAAAAGCCTTAGAAACTTAAGTGTCCATCTTCAGCCTGACCTTGCTCCCTCTTGGGTTCCATACCAGACCAGTGTTTCTGGTTGCCCATGTTACCCGAATGTTTCACAGACCATTTAAACTCACTCCCTGAAAACTTGCTCCTTTTTCTGGATCCCACATTTTCCCTTTTCCTCATACCTCAAATTCTAAAATTTATTCCTCCTAAAAGCCCTCTGAATCCATTTCCCCCTCTCTGTTTACACTACTGAGGCCTTAGTTCAGTCACTAATTATTTTTCATTTGGACTTGTAGTAGTTTTCTAAATGGTTTATCTGCCTCCAATCCATCTTCCATTAGATTATCATTCTAAAATATACAATTGATTGTGTCAGTTGCCTGCTTAAAAATTCTTCAGTGGCTCTTCATTGCCTTCAGGATAAAAAAAAACAGATACACAAGCATGGCGTAAGGTACTTGGTGAGCTGATTTCTGTCTACTCTTCTAATCTCTCTCTACCTCATTCTTTAAACATACTGTACCCAGTCATGCTGAACTCATTGCTGTTTTTCAAACAAGCCATGCTCTCTTACTTCTGGCCTTGTGGTCAAGCTGTTCCTTCAGCCTGATATGACTTCCCTTTCTCTATCTTAAATCCACCTGCATGCTTATACTTATCTTCGAACACTCAGTTCATGTCTCCTTTTTTTCTGAAGACCTTCCTGACCTATTTAGGCATAGTTTCATATAGATATTTATTTTATATAATCTAATAGTATAGTGTTTTACTTATTGCTGCATAATAAATTATCCTAAAACTTAGTGGCTTAAAAGAGTAATAAATATTTATTATCTCTCTCATAGTTACTATGGGTCAGGAATATGAGAACTATTTAGCTAGGAAGTTCTGGCTAAGGGTTTATCATGAGGGTCAGTTGAATGTCAGCTGAGGCTATAGTTATCTGAAGACTTGAATGAAGCTGAAAGAACCACTTCCAATGGCTTGCTCACATGGCTGGCAAGCTGGTATTGGATGTTGGTAGAGGCCTTAGTTTCTCCTCTTTTGAGCCTCTCTACAGAACTGCTTAAGAGTCTTCATGAGGTGACTGCTGGCCTCCCACAATCCTAGAGACCACAGTAGAAATTCTGAGTCCTTTACAACTTCCCTTTGAAGTCACGCACTGTAACCTCCACCATACCTTATTGTTCACATAGACTAGCCTTAATTCATTGTGGGAGAAGACTACATAAGGACATGAATACAAAAAAGCAAGGAACGCTGGGAGCCATCTTAGAGACTAACTATGGCATACAAAGTCACAAAAATACATCATATCTCACTAGTCACTGACTATGAAATAAGATCATACTTACTTTTAATGTTCTAATTATGACGGCATATGTACTCATGGCCCATTTCTGAGAAATAGCAAACTCTTCTTCTGTATTTCTGATGTTGCTCTTGTGTTCTCAGGGACAGTCCCTCCTGTTCTTCTGCCCCAACTTAGGGAAAAACATTTTCTTATAGAAATCATAATCTATCGAGGCAAAAACTAAGAGACATTTTGTTAACAGCTTGAAGCATCTACATTTGCTTTACCTTAATTATTTCAAGCCTTCCCACTAAACAGACATAGGTGGTTGCTTTTTATTTACATAACCCAAGAGACCACTTTGAGGTGTTTCCCAGGGCAAAGGAAGGGTTAGTACCAAAGGGAAATTGGGTCTTTTGCTTTTAGATGGCAGTGTTTCCAGCTGCTTTACTCAAGGTTAAAAAATAAAATCCTGGCTTCAGCTAGCCTGATTATATCACCTGCTGTAATTACTTCTTGGAAAACATGTCTCCTCTTCATTAGAGAGCCCGGAGGTCAGACAGTAAAAATAGGAACCGAAAGAGATATTAAAGGAATAAATAGTTCCTGGAGATAAAAAAAAATAATGTCAAGCAGATTGTTGTGTGAAAACAGCGGACTGCAGTGAAACAATAAGAAATTTTTCGAGTCCACTAGATGGTAGTTACTTTCCCTATGGTAGGATAACTCAGACTGAACTTCTCTGAGCCTTAGTTTCTTCACCTCACAGGGTTGAGGATAAATAAGAAAATATGTAATCAAGCTCCGGCAGGCAGGCTGGTAGGTAGGTTATGCTCCAGGTACAGCACTGGATACTGGGAATAAAGTGAACAGATAAAAATGAGTCATTGTCTTCACTGAGATTCCAGTCCAGAAGGGAAGGCAGGCATTAAACAAAGAACTAACTAATTACAACTGTGATGAATGTTATAAAGAAGAAAACTAGGGTCTCACAAAAGAACTGACCTAATTTAGGGTGGCAGGAAATGTGGCCTTGAGGTAGTGGCGCCAACGGTGGAAGTCTGGGTAAGGGGAGAACATGTCAGGTTTCAGTTGGAGCATTCTAGGCTCCTGGAATATGCTCAATAAATGAGAGCTATTATTATTATTATTTATATTCAAT
>NW_011888976.1:1046708-1104132 GCF_000151845.1 Pteropus vampyrus | reverse complement strand
TTTTTTTATCATCAACACGATTTTCCATTGCATGAATGTATTTAACTAGTACTCTATTGACTGACCCCTATGTTGGTCCCAATATTTTGCTAATGTGATCCTGCAATGAATATCCTTCTAGATACTGAAATCATTTTGGAATAAGAAACGGCTGTGAGAAGGTAGTAATGGTTGGCTTCAAATCAAGTTGGTAAGTACTTGGTAGAGACATTTGTTGGGTTACAGATGAATATTAAAAGTAAATACTTTCAATATATATGCTGTGTCCGAAATACGTTCCCCCAAATAATTGTTAAAACAAAAGAAAACCATGAAAGCCAACAGGAAATCTCCACCCACTTAGTCAGACTCCTCGAGAGGAATAAATAGATAGGCCTTATCCAGTGTCTTCCAGGTCCACAGTGGAGCTTTGTCACATTAATAGTGAAAACTTATTGTAGAGTCCATGCCTTGGCACTAAGAACTTCCCCTAGAGAGTTTGAATCAAGCAATACAGACAAACAAATATTCATTTGTCACACAAATAATTCATCAAAAGGCCTTTGGACATGTAAGCAGAGAAACAGATTTCCTTTTGCCCTTCCCATTGACTTTTTTTAAAACTTCATTTTGAAATAATTACACTTAGAAAAAAGTTTCAAGAATAGCACAGAGAGCTCCCACATACTATTTATTCGAATTCACTATTTTTTAACATTTGGCCACATTCTCTCTCTCTTTCTCTCTCTCTCTCTCTCTCTCTCTCTCTCTCTCTCTCTCTCTCATATATACTATATAAGGTTTTTTTTCCTCCGAATTATTTGAGAGTAAGTTGCATACGTAATGCCCCTTTACCCAGTAAGTCTTTTTTCCTAAAAACAAAGATATTCCATTGATTTGGGGTGGGGATGGAGGGAGGCTGACCTGGCTACTTCCAACTGTTCTTTTAGATAATTATGGACTTTAAGAACTAGAAAGAACCTAAAGGTGTCTGGTTTAACCTCTTTATTTTACATGCAGGAAAACCCATAATTAGCAAATGAGTCAGCCAAGGTCACATTGCCAGTATCTGGGAGGAGATCTTCTCTTCTGGCTCTTTCCATTCTATAAGCCGTTAGGGATCATCTGGTCCAAACTGTCCAACAAATTTTACAAATGAGAAAACTATAGCACAGAGAAGGTTTATAATTTGTCTAAGTTTACATAGGAAGTTACTTGCCTGGATTCCATAGGCAGCTGTACCTTTTTGCTACGGGGCTCAAGGAGAAAACTGATTTTCCCGAATGCATACTGTTAGTAAGCTAAATGGATATTTACTGTTTTTGCCTGCCCTGCAATACTCCTCCCTCCTCTGGCAAGAACTTTAGGATACCATCCCACTTCCATTCGATACGGAATTAGTGGGACTGTCCTTCAAAGTGCCCCGCCCTTCTGGCCATGAAATTGGAACGTAACCCAACCTGCGTTAATAGTCTCTGAGGCATTTGAATCTTGAGGAGGACTCAAGGAATGAAAATGGGTGAGCTGATTTCTCCTAAAGGTATTGCCCTGAAGAGGCTGCTTATTGGCTTTTGTTGTTCACCAGCTCTGCTTCCCGTCCCACCTAAGATTTGCTTCTTCAGCGTTTATTTTCATTCTCCAAGCTACCCCCATGCTTTTCCAATAATTTCCATAGGCTTAGGTTGGCCAGGGTTAAAATCTATTCCTTGCAAAAACAGGACCTTAACCAATTACAGAAGACTAGAAAAAAATTCCGCTTTCAGAAACACTTGCCTAAGCAGAACTGTGACTTAGGTTGCATAGAAAAAAGTTGGACCTGGGTATACCCTTTCTCAAAGCTTACTGTGGAAATGTTTTTTAAACTCATCTCTCTGCTCTTTAGTCTAACTAATAACACTCCACTTTCACACTCCCAGAAGTGACTGTTCCTGGAAAACCAGAAAACTTTCTGTAAGCTGTAGCTCTTAGAAATGTCACCACTATGGGGGCACCACTTAGTCAGTGGTTATTTTAACTCCATTGCCCCCCAGACTGCTCCATCTGGACAGTCGGAATGGTGAAATACAATCTGATTTGAGCTCAAAGTCCCAAAGTATCTCTGCCTGATTGACTCTAGGGCCTGCTGCCAGCAGGAAGTGAAGACACTACTCATTGTCTTCCCTGACAATCTGTTCCTGACCTCCTGAGAAGACTTTTGGAAGGAACTCACATGTATGTAAGAACGCATTAATGTCTCCAGAATGGCATTCAGACCGTGTAGTCTGAATCTGCATCCAGGAAAAAAATCTCTATAAAAGCATAATCATCTGCAAAGAGGTTTCTAAGTTCATGTTGAAAACAGCTTTTTCCTTTTTTTAAAAAAATTATTTTAATATGATTTAAAATGATATAACTATATATAATTGTTATATAATTTAACATTAAAAATATTATTGCATAGAAGTTTAGCTTCTCATTAGCCACTCAAGAACCAAATCTTTGCATAGCAAAAGATCCAATCATTTAACAAATTTTTGTGCCTACTGTGTGCCAGGTACTGTGCTAGGTACTAGAGAAACAACAGGAAGCAAAATCAGATAGGGTCCAGGTGGGTACTAATCGGGGATATCTCTTTGTAAATTATATAAATGTCTAACCACTATGTTGTACCACTTGAAACTAATATAAAATAGTATTGAATGTTGACTCCAGTTGAAAAAAATTTTTTTTTGATTTTTACATTGTAAACTCTTACGATGCTTACTGTCCAGAGGGAAAACAAACATTAATGAAGATGTTATCTTAGTACCCCATTACAAATTGTTACCAGTGCTATGAATAAGAAGAGTAAACTGCTTTCCTCAAAACAAGTAGTTTCCATAAGTCCAAGTGAATTTCTTAAAAGGACTATAGGGTAATTCTTCCTCCTACTCCATTAATCTTAAATAGTCTGTAAATGTATGTGCACAGCCCTGGTCAAAAAAACCATAGAAGATCTAGTGCCCCCTTCAGAGTGAAACCTTGGGATTCTGCCTTTATTTCCTCATTGTGTCAATCATTAATGTTTTCAAAGCCAAATAGAAGAAGAAAATCACTCAGACAAAATATCCTAAAGGATAAAAGACTATCATTTCAAAGGCAAATACAAATGGGGAGACATATTCATTTTCTATTGCTGCTGTAACAAATGACCACAAATTTAGTGGTGTAAAACAACACAAATTTATTATCTTAAAATTTTATAATTTGGAAGTCTGACTGGTTCTCTCTAGGCTAAAATCAAGGTGTTGGAAGAACTAAATTCCTTTCTGGAGGCTATGAGAGAGCTTCAGTTTCCTTGTCTTTTTCCAGCTTCTAAAGGCTTCTTTCATTCCTTGGTTTTTGGCCCCCTTTCTCCATCTTCAAAGTCAACAACGGTCGAGTCCTCACCATCGCATCTCTCTGACCTGATTTCTGCCTCCCTCTTGCACTTTTAAGGACTCATGTGATTAAAAGTAGCTCCACCCAGATAATTAAAAATAATCTCCCAGCTCAAGTTCTGTACTCTTAATCATACTAGCAGAGTCTCCTTTGCTATGTTAACATAACATATTCATTAGTTCTAGGGATTAGGACATGGACTTCTTTGAGGGGTCATTACTCTGCCAACCACAGAAGGTATGGAAAATGTTCTTGTTAAGGGTGAAAAAAAGTAGAGATATTTGATTCTGTGTGGACAAAGCAATAGGTACAAGATGACGCCATTTTTCTCTATAGTACCAAACTGCTTACGATGGTTATCTCTGGGCAGTGGAACTGTGGGTAATTTTTCTTTATGCTTTTCTATTTTCCAAGTTTTCTACAATAAAAATAAAATACTTAAAAAGAAAAACATACATTGTGGTTATTTAGGAGAATGTCTATACTCTTAGGAAATGCACCCTGATCTATTTTAAAGCAAAATGTCATCATGTCTGTAATTTACTGTTGAAAAGTTCAGAAAACACATACATAGAAAGATAAGGCAAATATGGACAAATGGTAGCAACTTTGAATCAAGGAGTATATATGTATATTAATTGTAATTTTATTTCAATTTTCCTGTACATTTGAATTTTTTATAATAAGTTATAATAAAATGCAAAATTTTAATGGACAGATTCTATATTTTATATTATTCTCATTATCTTTTTCAAAAATAACTTCAGCATCTAAGCTAGAGGGGATGATAAGTTCAAAATCAAGGCAAATTTTCCTCTGCAACCATCTTTGCCACTGATACCAAATTATATAATTAAATCCCAGGAAATGGGGAGATGGACCTGTCTGGTTTCACTTTTAAAATTCTCATTTCTGTAGGGATGCTTCGTCATTGTCAAGATCCCACTAATTTCTCCGATACTATTTCATGTGTCATGCTTGTCAACATGCTAGACCTGTGTAGAGGAGACTGGGTTCTCAAAGCACTATGCCCAGAGCAGTACTAGTTTCATAATTTAAGGGGTCTAAGGCAAAATGAAAATGAAGGCTCCTTCGTTAAAAAATTATTAAGAATTTCAAGACAACAGAGTCCTTCTGAGTGCAGACTCAATGTAAGGTCACATACCCATGAAATCAGCCCTACACAAAGCCCAGCAGACTCCACAAATGGTTTCCTCCCACCAAGCTTTGTATGCTGGGCATAATCGGTGGACATGGGAGTGGAGGAGGAACAGCCACTCTAGACTCATTTAAATGTGTACGTTTTCTTCACTCCATTTCAATCTGTCTTCTTAGGACTACTTAAGACCAAAGATCCCCGAGAAATCTATCATTTCTCCGAAGTATAACCATTTGGCGATATGCTGTTGACCATTGCCAATGACAGTGTTATACAGTAGCAGTAACAATGCATTTATCTTAAACAAAAGCTCTAATGGAGCTAGCTTATGAGAAGAAAATAAATAATTATACTAAAAAATGATGATTTAAAAAGTCATAGTTTTCCCAGAACAAAGAATATACTTTAATATTTTTAAAATCACTAGGTGCAAAAAACCACTACATATAAATGCTCTGATATTTTAATTAACTAAGTTATTTAAAAACCAACCCAAATATACCAATAAAAATTCAGAAAGAAAATGCCTCATGTGGCTTTCTGACCCATTCTTTTTATTCTTAAGCATTTGTTACATTCCAAGTAACATTCTTAAATTGATTATAAAAACAAGAGAACACTTTCAGTAATCAAAAGAGGGCTTACACAAGAGTGACAAGAATATAATTTCTTCCCTTCTTCCCTCCTGCAATGCAGGCTTTTTGCTATTGATATAAAGTACTTATGACTTTTAGGAATAAGGCTCCTACTGTTGATTTCTCCATTTCTAATAAATAATACGGTATTTTTTAAGAGGGCATGCCTCTCATGGATTAGAAAAACATTTGGAAGGATATAGCTAAAAAATTGTTAATAGTGATTAACTCTAGACTGAGGATTTGAAATGAAGCTAGAGGACTTTTACTTTCCTTACTCTGCTAATTTGAATATACTCGATGAATATGTATTCATCAATTTGAAAAAAATTAGTAGAGATTTTTCTAAAAGAGAAAAAAACTCACCAGTATGTACGTACTTTAGATCTAGCATGGTGATGTAGGATCAGTTACTTAATCTCTTCGGGTCTCAGTTTCCTTACTTATAAAATGGGGTTAATACCACAAAGAGATATCATGAGAAAAACACCGTACCACATGGCAAATACACATTCAATAAAGATTCCTTCTCTGAGCCTCAGGTTCTTTGCCTACGAAATGAGGGAGATAGATTAGTTGTCTGTGATCCTCTTGCAAGTTAATATTCTAATACCTCTTTTTATATTCACAGAAAAAGTTTGCTAAATGAAAGATAAATGTCTTTACTTGTCTTCAGGTAATTATTTTTCTTTTATTTCCTGTAGAATGAGGAAGCCAAAAACAGATGAGCAGTACCTCTGGAATGTTTGGGCCACCCCACCCTCAGCACCTGGGAAATGACGGGGAATTTCCACTCATTAGAATCTCCCTGATGAGGAGAGACTTCCTTATTGTGAAGAGGATCAAATTTTAGTTTTAATAAGCCACTGAGTGCCATTAAAAATATTATATACTCTCAATTTTAATTTTGACTACTCCAGGCCTCCTCTTTAACTAGCATGCTTACCTTTATTTGCAATCCAGATACTCTGCTTAAGCAGTTATGCAAGTGTTCCATAATTCATGACATCATATATCATTGGTTAAAGTCCAATTAGATCATTATCACTTAGGGAGGGTTGCATATTAAATGAGTTTACAGAATTGTCTCTTACACAACTGAAATGCTAATATTTGCCTATCTTTCATGGTACCAGAGTAACGATTTTACAATTCCCTATTTGCTTTTCCAAGATTGAAAAGTAGCATCGTTCATAGCAGTGGTAATAGTTATTAGTCTATTAAAAAGGTAAAAATAAAAAAAGGGAGAGATAGCTATAACATTGAGAAACATTACCATTCCAAATTTCTCAAAACATGATATAGTTTTTATTTAATTAAAATATTGTGTGGATACAGAATCATAGAGAAAAACACCCACATGACTTAGAATTCTAAATATCTCATGTATGAGATGTCTTAATTTAAGCCTTTCTGTGCCTACCAAATACCAGTGGGTGCAGAACGCCTTCGATGCCATTTGGCATTCAGTTTGTTAAGATGCTTTTTCTTTCCAGGTTATAGCGATCCCAGATTTTCTTGCAGGAAAAAAAAGGCCTATTCTGTTTGTTTAATATTAATTTTTAAAGGTATTTTAGTAGAACTGAACATAAGGAGACATTTTGTTTTCACATTTATGAACAAGTTTCTCCATATACAAATTAGGAATAACATAACTTGTTCCTTACTGTATGTGGAAGGCTAGGGGAATTCTAATTATCAGTAATAATTAAAACTAACAGTCTCTGAATAGCTACTATTTTCTAGGCATCGTTGTAGGTATTTTGCCTTGTATTATCTTATCTAACCCTAACAATACTCTGTGAGGCATTATCCACTTTTTTCAGATGAGGAATATATGAGACTTACATAAACTAAATAATTTCCCATTTACAGTTCTGGTAAATGGTGATGCAATGTCTGATTCTGAAATCTTGATTTTCATTACTCTATTTTGATCTTCTAGGAGAAAAATGGAACTATTCTGAATTCCACTGAGTAGCCCCAAGTCCTTCAGCAATTGAAACCACACTTTCCCGCCCCTGTCCTTGATCCCTGACCCCCATGCTCCAGTAATACAGACCTACGTGTAATTCCCTTAAAGTCCTGTTGTCTCAAATTTCTGGATCTTTGTTTTCTTGGCCTAAAAATTTTATTAGCACAGTACTACCGAACTAGCCGGCCTACTTCTACTCATTTTTCAAGTCTCGGTTCCAGGAGTCCCCACCCCCTGGGCTGCGGACTGGTACCAGTCTGTGGCCTGTTAGGAACTGGGCTGCACAGCAGGAAGTGAGCGGCTACCAAGCAAGTGAAGCTTCATCTGTATTTGCAGCTGTTCCCCAGTGCTACCTCAAGTCTACCTCAGATCATCAGGCATTAGAGTCTCATAGAGCACCAGTCCCTGGTGTACAAAAGGTTGAGGACTGCTGGTAAACTTTTCTACTATGGTCCTATTACCCTTGATATTATTACGGCAAGGATCTTACTGTCATCATCTAAATTGTGAGCAACTCGAGGGCGTCCTTTTTTTTATTCTTTCATATCCAGAGTCTTTCAAAGTATCTGTTTCCCAGTAGCCATTCAATTAAATATAGAATGAATGAATGAAAGAATGCATGACATAAATTGATATACGGAACTCATTAGGGGTTTGTGGAGGGACCTATATTACTTGATTTCACATAAGTCTAAAAGTTACCTGAAATGAAAACTTGTCATCCTATTATTCTAAAAGTTTTCAACATATTATTTTTCTCTAGAATGAAGTACATTGAACACAGTAGTAGTTCAATACATATTTGCTGAATTAGTGAAGTTTTAGAAAAGTATACTAGTTCTTTATAAACTAATGCATATTCTTCTCTCCAGATTCATTTTGTGCCACTCCTGCTTTATCCTGTAATAATGAGTAATAGTATGTAATTTTCATTCATGTATCAAATATTTATATATATTGAGTCATTATTATGTGCAAGGCATATCGGTGCAGTGTTTCAAATAGCCTTGTTCCTTTTCTTGCTATTCCCTATTCCTGGAAATTTTGAAGCCATTCAGCAAATTTCACACTTATTGTAGTTTTCCTACCTTCCTTCATTCAGTTCAGTTATCTCCCCTAGAAGGCGGTCCCAGACTTCTTTAGGGCCCAGCGCTTGCCTCCATCTTTAACCCTGATTACATCAAAGTGACGTTATCTGTATCTATTTTTCATCTCCCTACCCCCATCTCTACAATATTCAAGCATGCTCTCAGAGGGCAGGGATTGAGGTTTTGTTCACCTGAGTATTCCCAGGGCTCAGCACAGAGTTTAGGACAGGGTCACAACTTACATACATATTGAAAGGAATGATAATTACTCTTTATTGAGCCACACAGATTACCACCTTAATTCTCACAATAACAGGAGTGTTACGTACCAGACCTGAAATTTGCCCAATTGTCACACAGTGGTGGTCTGTTGTCAAAGGATTCTGATGAAACCACCATTGGTTCTAAATGAGTAAGACTCCTTCCCACCATCTTAAACTTTTAAGATTTTGCAGTCTTTTCTTCTTTAGACCAATGACTCCTCATCTGCTTTAATATTGAGTGTAAGCAATACCCCCTTTTTTCATATTGGAAATCGTTGGCCCTCTCTCTGGAATCAACGTTGTTTTAAACTTTCTGAAGTCACACTCTTTCCAGGGCAGAATCTGCTTTGGACCCCTGGGAGACACAATAAGCACAGTGAGATGACCGGTCATTCAAAACGGGACGCTGGGACTAAAAAAGAGTTTTTCTCTGGGGAAGATACACGAATACACATCGAAGACTCCAGCAGAGGGTGGATGGACCTTCGCATCTTAGATGCACAAATCTGAGGACTTGTGGGAATTCGGTTGCTCACATCTAAGGCGGCTGTGGAGAAACAGTTGCCCACAGCTAAGATGGCTGTGAATAACATCTCCTTTGGATGGGTTCATTCTCCTTGCTCGTTGGTATTTTCAACCACTGCTGTAGTGAAAAAATTTTGGTAAAAGTTGTGTCTTATGACCAAAGTGATAAAATAGGAAGTTAGCACATTTTGTTTACAAAATTTCAGAGAGTCAAATTCTTTCTTGCCCTTAACGAAAATGGCCGTAAAGGTTACCCCATGGTTTGAAGCATCTGGCCCTTAACTAAGATGGCTCCTGGAGGCTAGTTAAAAATTAGCTTGCCCTCTTTTTGCCCCTGACCATCATGGCTGCCTCAGCGTCGATCACGTGACCTCCCTGGACTACGGCGCGGGAGAGGGGGTAGGAGGGCCCTTGAAGGGTGCGCGTTCCCGTGGCGGTGCACCGGGTAGGTTTCAGTCAGAGTCACTATGGCGGCCGGCGCTGGCAAGGTAAGCTGAGGCGGCGGTGACGGCGGCGGCAAGGGAAGCTGGACCTGTCGTGGCGTCCGAGCTTCAAATCTCCGCAGCCCGTATGCGGAGAGATCGGCCGAGGTTGCAGTTTGTCGTAGAGGTTGGCGGGGGGCGGGTTGAGGAGGGCGAGAGCTGAGGCGGGCGGGCACCGGCGCCTGACGGCCGTTTGTTTTGATGTTTCCTTACCAGGTCGGAAAGTTTTCTGCCTCGTCTGGTACAGCCTGAGCGTGTCCTACCCGCCAACAGTGGTGGAGGCTGCGGCGATCTCAGCTTGGGGCCTCCAGGCCTCTTCCCCAACCTCCGGGCCAGCCTCCCTCCCCCACCTCCTAGTCCGCCCGGAGCTGCGGCTGCCGTCCCTGAGATGCGACCCTCCCTGGGGCGACCCTAAGAGAAGGCGCCCAGTGTGCTCAGAAGCAGACAGGAGCCCAGGCGGCCAGGGACCAACTTCTTGCGGGAGGAGACCCCCCAGGCTTCCGTGGGATCGCGCCTCGCTCGGTCTGCACCTATCTGCGGAGCCGGATCTCCGCCTTGGTCGTGGGGACACCAGCCAGGTGCCCAGGAGTTCACACGCGGCCGCTGCCCGCGCCCCTACTGGTCTCTGTTCCTAGTGCCAAGGACCCCATCCACCGCCGCTCCGGCTCGTGCGGGCCGGGGTCCCCGTGCCACCTCCTGGCGGCCTGCGCGCATCAGGGGTCAATGCAGACAGTACCGCTGGCCATTTAGTGCCCCTCGCTGCCCCTCTTGCTCTTCCTCTCCCGAGGCCCTCGAGGACGGGAGGTAGCTGCCCAGAGGTGCTAGGCAACACCTTCCTTCGCCCCAAGGACCTTCCTGGCCGCATCGAACCGACCCTTCCTTCATGCTGCAGTGCTGCAACATTTCCGCCACCGAGGGGGAAAAGCGGCTGCGATCCCAAACAAAACACAAGAATTGGTGTGTGACTCATCTGCTTGGATACCTCCAGTCCTCAAACTGTCTTCCAGGAGTTTTCTTGGCTGAAGCTGTCCAATGTTTGAGTCTTTTCTTCCCAAGGAAGAAGATGGACTGAAAGCTGTCAGTTGGGGACTTACTGTGATCTGGGCGCTAGTGAGTTTTAAAGGAGGTGATGGGGCTTGCGCTGGCTTGTCTTCCCACTCAAGTGAAGAGTTGTTGATGTTCACTGGTTATGCTTAGACAATGCGCATTTTGTTTTAATTTAAAATTTTGGGGGGGATAGGGGCATAGGCTTGTAAAGGGCAGTCCGGATCTGGTGGAACTCCTCTTTGTCCCTTGGTAGGAGAGACACCCCCAGTCTGTCCTCGATGCCGTCAGCCTTGGCCATCTTCACTTGCCGCCCGAACTCACACCCGTTTCAGGAGCGTCATGTCTACCTGGACGAGCCCATTAAAATCGGCCGTTCCGTGGCCCGCTGTCGACCCGCGCAGAATAATGCTACCTTTGATTGCAAGGTGCTGTCAAGGAACCATGCTCTCGTCTGGTTTGATCACAAGACCGGCAAGGTAATGTCACCACATTGTCTAATAATCATTACTTTTTGTTTCCCTTCGCCCTTTCGGCATAATGTATGCGGGATCCCAGGGTTTGCACTCGGAGGAGACTTTCAGCAGGGCTACGGAATCAACTTTTTGTGTCTGGTTCTAGTGGAAATTTAATTGAGGTGGTTGAATGGAAAACAGAGAAGGTATTGTAATTAAATGCCTCCGGAGGGTGATGGCATCTCGATAACATGGTCATTCCCAGTGAAATCCCAAACCCTAATTCATTTAGGAAAACCAGATAGTGAAACTTGGCTTCTTTCAGTCTTTTTAGAAAGGTGAATTTGCAGTTTAGTGCTTGATTAAGCAAGCAGCAGTTCTCAAAGCAATGCAGGGAATCCGTGGCCCATTATTAACACTGGAGCTTAAGTGTCTCAGTGGTGAGATGTAGTTAACACATAGCTTTTAGTTGAGTTCAGATCAGGGCCTGTCTGGTAAGGATAATCATTTGTGTAAAGTTAGTTTTTGAAAGGTTTGATACATATATACCTATGAAGGAGTAATTTGTAATTATCAAAGCTAATTTAATTAGGCATGAGCAACTTTACTACATTGTCAGAGTTTTGCTTGCAAGTTGAGTGAACATATACCTATTGCTTTTGGAAATCACTTTTTTGATGTTCCCTGCAGTACTTACTAAAATATTTAATGCACACTTACAGAGGTGATATTTAAAAATCAGTGTTAGGAAATTAATTTATTTTTTGAAATTATATTCAGTTCTCTTAATTATTGCATTACCTAGATGCAAATGTGACCATTTTAGCATTTTTATGTTGGCACCCTAATTTACTATACATATGAGTGCTTATATTTAAGAATACAAGGAAAAAATTAAAGTAGGAACCTTTCAGTTTTTAAAACTCTTTATGTCATAGTGTGAAGAATATACTAAAGAGTTCATATTTGTGCTTAAATCTTGAATTTTAGTTGAGCTACTGAATCAATTCTAACTTAGGGTAAATTATGTAAGTCTTATAAGAATATCTCTGGTTTCACTCCTGACTTTTTGCTCCCTTTTTTAAGTTAAAATGATTGTCTTTTTTAAAAGAAGAATTTAAGTCTTCAAGAGTAGTATTTTGAAATGAAAGAAACCTGAGTCTCGAAAAGAAGCAAGTAATATTCTGTTGCTACTGAATTAAGGAATTATTATATAAATCATTTTTCAAAGAAAAGAGGAAAAGATTGCCCAAGGGTTGTGTGCTTGCATATCTTTTATCTTATTCTGTGTGTAGAATGAGAACTGAGAAGCATGTTAATTTTTCTGTATAACATCAGATGCTCATTTACCTGTGGAACAGACCCTTTTTTTTCCTCCATGGAAACTAAAGTTTAAGTGTCTAAAAGACTTAGATTACCGATAATAATTTAAAGTGAATATTCATAGAACTCATCTTTCTAGCAATCAGATTCAAACATCAGTTATCTGCTGGTGCCTTAACTCAAGCAGCTTTTACGTTTTTGTCTCTCTACGTTCTTAGGTGACTGTTAAGGTCCAACTTAATCAGATAACAAGTTTGCTTAAAATACGTATTCTGCAAATGTACATTCTTTTCTTTGATTCAATACTCAGGAGACTCAGCTTTTTTTTTTTTTTTTTACTTATTTGAAAAACTGATTATATTAACAGTGCTTTTCGTAGCTGTACTAAAACCCCTACAATAGGTTATTTTGAGATGACTAAGAATAAATCAATAGTGAGTGCTTATTGTATAAATTGTGATGACATGTTAAAATTTTAAATTTGTTATTAGAAAAAATTATCTTTAAAGGATACACAACTTATTTCTGCCATTTTTCCTTTTTTTTCTTCCTTCGTTAGTAGCTAAAACACACCCAGGATATGAGGCTATTATGTTAGGTTGGTTATTGTACCACCTAATCTAGTTAAAACAAATAATCTGTCAGATTTTGCCATGTGATCAATTGTTTTAGGGATTAACTACTTAAGATCTAAATTTGGACAAGTTTTTAGGGAGCATCCGTTATGTGTCTGTTATTGTGAGGCACACAGTTTCAAAGAAAATCCATAGTTTGACCAAGTATCACTTATTGTTTTCTCTGTGAAATTTCCAGTTTGAGGATTTCTGCTACAGTTTTCTCATAACAAAAGTCCCCTGGCCAGTCCTAGCAAATTCCTTTGTATACCACAAGAATCCCCTCTTTCTATGAGCGTCTCCTCAGGCAAGTTTTTTTTCCCCCCAAACATCTCTAAGCCTCAGTTTTCTCTTCTGGGGATAATAATGGTACCTACTGTTGTTTTGAGGATTCAGATAATAATGTAAATCATTTGGCACCCTTTTCCTGGCCTTTATTAAGGGCTCAGTACTTAGGGAGGGGGATATTTGGATGGGCAGAAGAGGGAACCATCTAGATAGCTCTTTGAGATTTGCTATAGTGCTGTGGAGTCTTAAGAAGGTAATGAGAAATTTTTTTCTTTCATGTGATGGCATATGTAGAAGTAGTGTTTTAAATTGAAAAATACGAAGTTGAGAACTTTGTCCAAATTGCACTTTACTTGGGAGGTGGAAAGTTGGGGTAATATGCCCTTTGGTTGACTTTGAACTTGTGATTGTCTCATTCTGCATTGGCCATTATGGCAGGCCCATTAAAATCTGGAAGAAATAAACATTTGAAACTTTCTGATTATTCAAGTAATACATGCTCATTGTAGAAAATTTGCAATATGTGGCACATGGAAATCTAGGTGACACTTTTTAATGCTAAATTCATGGAATGTGTTATGGTACTTAAAACCTGCATGTTGGAGGGTGACACATTTGCCACAAAGTGGAATTTAACTAGCTTTCCCAGATCATCTACTCAGGGATATAGCAGTTGGATATTGCCCTGCTTAGATGCTGGCCCTGTGTATCATCCTTTGGAGGTCAAGCTTTTCAAATTAAGTGGTAGATAATAGAATGCTTGTTGATCCTTCCTTTGACTCAGGGTACCACTGAACAAGCAAATCTACCCATATGGTGGAAAGGGTAGTGAGTGGACTGCTTCTTTGGATGGTCCTATCTGATTTGAGGCTTGTGGATAGGTGGTAGTCTATTGGTCCACACAGTATATAGCCTATTTCCAGTTTCACTGTAGTTCCTTAGTAGTAAGTAGTTATAGTAGTAGTTATTTACTTCCAGTTTCACTTTTTTTACTTAAATTCAACACATTTTTTGGCACCTGTTGCAGCATGATCTATTTTAGTGGAGGGCATAGTGGTGAAGGGGGAGGAAATGCAAGAACTGGAAAGAAATTGTTGTTTCTTCTTTCTAGGAGTTTATATTTTAGATAGAGAGGGTGACTTAACCTTGAGAACAGTTGATTGATGTGAGTATTATATAACTTTAAATGGCAAGAGAGTGATAGTGTTTGAATTAGACTTTAAAATAAGGGATGGATACAAGTTAAGAAAAAGTGCGTTTGGGTGTTTTTGTATGTTTTAAAGAGATGAAAGTGGACTAAAACAGACAAAAGCAGATAATTTTGAGTGAGTATGGCATCTTCCAAACATTGATGAAACTGTTTTTATTGGATTGTAGAATTCTTTTAGAGAGCAGTTAAGGGTGAACTATCCATTCTATGTGATGGTTTTATATTTGTGCATTGTTTTTGTAACTGGTTGTCAGACCCTGGAGGAGAGGGTCTCTGCCTTATGTGTCTGTTTCCTTTTATTTTGTATAAAGTAGATATTGAGTAACTGAAGCTGAGTAGATAGTGTGGTCCCAGGTTGTGAAGTGCCTTGATTACCAAGCTAATGACATAGATTCATGGACTATGGAAGGCCAGGGAGAGTTCTGTGCAGAGTACTGACATACAGCAGTGTGTAGAGAGGCCTGGAGCAAGGAAAAATGGGTAACAGCTTAACCAATACTTGTGCACTGTGTACCATGCCCCGTTCTAAATGCTTTACATGTTAATTTATTTAATCCTTAAATAACTGTTCAAGATAGGTACATATTATCCCATATTAACCTATGAGAAATTTAAAGCACAGAGAGGTTAGATTAGGTTAACATGCCCAAGTTCACATAGCTAATAGATGGTAGAGCAGGAATGAACTGAGGTATTCTGACTCTTGATTCTGGAGTCCATAACCCAAGCTTTTATCCACTTTGCTATTCCAAGGCTTTGTGATAGTTTAGATATGAGGCCATTTTGTAAGGGTATAGACCAGGCTCACAATAGGAATGAAAATAATTAAATGCCAGAAAGCAAGAAAAGACAAGTGTATTAACTTATCCATTAGGACTTCAGCAAAGAGAGAGGTTCTGTATGGACTGGAGATTTTAGAGAAGGCTTCATGGATGAGATGGTTTCATGAATGAGACGGTTCATGAATGAGATGCAATTTGAGCTAGACCTTAGGCCTTTTTACTAAGGCAGAAGGTAGATAGAATCAGTCAGGGAAAGGAGTTTTGGATGGAAAGAATTGCTCAAGTAGAGGCATAGAGGAAAGAGTGATATGGCATGTTCCAAGGATGTTGCAAGGAAGTCATTGCAAGGGAAGACTCTCCAGAATTCTATAACCAAAATCATTTCTTCCTTTTTTATCTTCATATCTAAACATGACAGCAGAGATTCCGGTCTCAGCTTTTGGGAGAATGGCAAATCATACATTCATCGATATTGTTTATTTGTGTGTTGTTTTAACAGGTACCTAATTTTTTGGTTGACAGAAGTATAAAGGTCATTAAGAGATGCTGCTTTTTGTGAGGAAGTCAGATATTCAACACATTATGTTTAAGGCACACAAATGTAAATATGTTCAGAAGACCACATTGTATATTCGAAGCATATTCATGTCCTTCTATGTTACTTTTCACAGTAGTGGAAAATTAATGAAATACTTTATTATTTCAAATTGTAAAAAAATATGGACGGTATATACACTTAAAACATTTTTTTCCTACTTAGTTATTTGACTTTGCTCCTTAGGTTAAATTTACCTTCTCAGGCTCCTATTTGGTTTTCTCAAGTGGTATTTATGTTAGAGCTTAGTATTTATTCTCTTCGATAAATAGGGAGGAGGGTGTCTGTCATTTAGAGTTTCAAGTGAAAAGTTTTAAGTGAAAAGTGAGATTGGTTCTTAATGTATGTCAGTTACTTGAATCAAGAAAAATGGTGGCATTTGTTAGCTGCAGAAATGTTCTAAGGACTCTTTCTTGCCCATGTTTCTCTTACTGCCACTACAGATAAATGAACAGTTTACACCACTGCTTGAAAATCTTGGTTCTTGCCCCATTAATTTTTATCATGATATACAAACCCCTTGAAAATCTGTCTCTCATTTCCTTTTTTTCAGCTCCATCTTCTAGTATTCTTTTTTCCTTTTCCCTAAACTCTGTGTACTAGCTGTGTGACAGTGCTGACTATTCCTAGAACAAGTGCCTTTTTTGCTGTTTTGTCTTCCAGAATGACCTTTCCCCTTCATCCCTTGAGGCCCAATTCCAATGTGAAACCTTCCCTGACTCTCACTAACTGAAGGATTAATTGCTTCTTCCTCTGTACTTCCACAGAACTTTGTATATAATTTCATTATGGGAAACAGACAACAAAATAACTATGATGCAAATGTACTGTTGCCCTGCCAGATGTGAGCTCTTGAGAACAAGGAACTAGACACTATATAAATGTTTGAATGAGTGAAATGTGAACAATGGAGCAGTCTGTATTTCTGTAAACCCTGAGGAAAGTCAAAGGGCACAAGGTCATTCAAGTTCTCAATTTGAGATCATGGACTCAGTTACCAATAAGTAGTCTTTACAAATCATTACATATTGAGAATTTGCAATGTGCAAGAAAGACTTTGCCAAGTATTTTAGGATCATAGGTGATCTGTGATTATTGATATTAATTTCGAACTATTACAAGTGTATCTATTCTCATGAAAAACAATACTTTTATTTTAAGGATTTTATAATAATCAGAGTGCTTTTTTATTTCGCTTGATCTGTAGAACACTCTTAGGAAGTAGGTTAGAGCAGCTATAGGCAGGCTCCCTTTTATCCAAAAGGGTTTGATGTTTAGAGGTTATTTGCACAAGGTCATCTATTAGGAACCGTGGGAATTGGAACCAGAATCTAGATTCCCACCTCTTCCTAAAATAAAAGCTAACTGCTAGACATTTATTCTGATCTATATTATTATGGACTAAATAATTACTGTAATGAAATCTATCTTTTGCTGTCTTGAAAGATAATCTAAGCTCTTATTTTCTGGGTGCATAACTAAAATGCTTATCATATGACAAACTTTCAAAGACAGAGAGCACCTGAGTTAATTATTTCTCTGAGTTAGCTAGCATTTTTTCTACATATCTGTACTACTCTGAGCAATAAATATGTTTTTTCTTAGGCTTGCATTCAGGCAACTATTTTAGATTTGGGTGTTTATGTGAATGAATGAAATAGCCTTGGAAAAATTTGTTTGCCATGTAAATTTTTTATCCTTTAAAGAGAATAACTGATAGATATAAAGAAAAAAAGTAAAGTTTATATAGGCACTTGAAAACATGGAAGTTTTTGGTGATTAGTACTGCATCCTTTGTCATATATACAATTTAGATTAGATTTTAGTTTAAAGACATAAGCAACTTTGTTTTCTTATTTATTTGTATTAAGGTGGTATCAATACTTTCATTCAGTCTTATAGTTTTATCTACATTTATAACTACTGACTTGTTCTAGTTGAACCAAGCAGAAATGAATTTCTAATATGGACTTTCAAGTTGTTATTTATCTTCTATTTTTAACCTATAGAAATAACAGGAATAAAGTTTCAAAAAATTCAAGCAGTAGCGAAGTACATTGAGTCTATATGTCTTCCTTCACATAGGCACCTCTCTTCCTTTTCTTCTAGAAGTAATGGTTTAGTATATAATTTTTCAGAACTTTTTCTGTGCGTTTACCTACTTGGATATGTAGGTAAAGAAACATAGTTTTTGTTGTTGCTACTGTTTCTCATAAGCTATGGGATCATAATTTAAAATGTACATTTTAGCCAATAATATCAAGTGGATTGTGGTCAGCTTATCTGAAATGTGTTAATATGCTCTAAGTTCAGACCAGCATCTAGGCTGCTGTAAAATTAATAGCTATCATTCATTAGCGAGTACTTACTAGGTGGTGTGCAGAGAGTTTTATGTACTTTATCTCATTTAATCCTCACAATAAACTTTTGGAGTAGGTAGTATTATTATCTTCAGTTTACAGATGAAAAAGCTGAGGTTGAGAGAGGTGAAGGAATTTGTTCACGGTAACACAGATAATGGCAGAGTCAAGATTCAAACCATCTGATCGCAGAATGCTGCACATTCTATTGCTTGCTACCTCAGCACTCTTAGCCATTAATCTCATCACCAACCTGTTAGTGAATGAGGGAGTAGGTACTACATAAATGTTTGAATGAGCAAAATGTGAACAATGGAACAGTCTATTTTTGCAAACCCTGAGGAAGGTCAAAGGGCGGAAGGTCATTTGAGTTAGTTCTCAATTTGAGATCATGGACTCATTTACCACTAGGTAGTCAAAAGAAAAAAATGCATTGAAATAAAAACCTTATTGTCTATTAACTCTTAGATATTTTGGTTGTAAATCAGTCTAGAGTTTTAGTTGAAGATCAGTTTTTCAAATAGTATTCATCACTTAACATTTTACAAATTGAATAAAAACAATTCCTTACATATAAATATATTGGAGTATCACTGTTCAGATACCAAGATATACTAAAAACAGATTCTTTTTTTCTTTCATTGGTTAATTTCTAAGTTTAGTACTATGGGGTTTGTGTTTTAAATGGAATATATACTTATTCGGATGTGTGATATATAATATGTGTGTGATATATATGTCATACACACGTATATATATATTCCCCATTCCTTTAAGTAAATCTAATTTAGAAAAAGTGACTATATTTGGTTTTTTAACTATTTAACTAGAGAAATAGTAATTATATTATTAGATGCTAGTTATAAGTTTCCTTCCATTTCAAAAATTCAGGGATAGAAAATAAGATCATGTTGTATGTTATAAGTGTAGGTATGGTTGTTTTACTTGTAGAATAAACAAAATTTGTAGTTTGGAGTTTTTTCAAGAAGTTTGCATGGTAAAAAGGAATGCTACAGAGTTACCATATAATCCAGCAATTCTATTCTTAGATATAAACCCAAGAGAAATGAAAATATATGCTCACACAAAAACTTGTATGAATGTTCATAGCAGCATTATTCATAATAGTCAAAAAAAGGTAGAAAGAATCTAAATGTCCATCAACTGATGAATGGATAAACAAAATATGGTATACCATATAATGGAATATTATTTGGTAATAAAAAGAAATGAAGTACTGATAGATGCTACAACATGGATGAACCTTGAAAACTATGCTAAGTGAAAGAAGCCAGACACAAAAGGCCACATATGGTATAATTCTGTTCATATGAAATGTGCTAGGTAGGCATATCCATAGAGACAAAAAGTGGACTGAGAGTAACAGGGAGTGATAGTTAATTTTATATGTCAACTTGGCCTTGCCATGGTATTCAGTTTTTGGTCAAATACCAGTCTAGATGTTGCTATGAAGGTATATTTTAAAATGTAACATTTAAATCAGTTGACTCTGAGTAAAGCAGATTAACCTCCAGAATGTGATTAGCCTCATCCAATTTGTTGAAGGCCTTAAGAGAAAGACAGGTTCTCCTGAAAAAGGAATTCTACCTTCAGAGAGCCATCATACTCAAGACTGCAACAGCATCTCTTCTCTGTGTCTCTAGCCTGCTGGCCTGCTCTGCAGATTTCTGATTTTATAGCCCCCCACAGTCATGGGAGGCAATTCCTTAAACTAAATCTCTCTCTTTCTCTGTATATATACACATTCTTTTGGTTCTGTTTCTTTGGAGAACACTGGCTAATACAGGGAGTGACTGCTAAATGGGTAGGGGTTTCTTTTTGGGATGATGAAAATGTTATAAAGTTGATTGTGGTGGTTGCACACTCTGAATTGTGTACTTTAAATTGGTGAGTTGTATGGTATGTGAATTATATCTCAAAAAAGCTCATTTAAAAAAAGGAAATGTTAGATGGAGTAATATTTTGGTGAAAGCAGATTAGAGTGTAAGAGGTAGAAGGGTGTAGAGCAAATGTTCATTAGATGGGGGTAGAAATAGTAGAGCAGCTTTTGATGTACTGTGTAGCTTAATTTTTGTCACTACTTCCCTAGTGTAAATGTCTTACTCTTGATTAGACTTTTGTTTTAACAAATTTAGTAGATGAAGAGTGTGTTTCTAATTTCAAAATACTTGTTAATAGGCACAGTTGGTATATTATTGAGAAATTGTAGTGCCAAAGTCTTAATGTGTAAGTTGAGAAATGGTTGGAAAAATACAATTTAAAAGTCTTAGTTTGAACCTGAAAGCTTAAGATATGAATTTTACTCACTAATGCATCTTTTGTGTATGCGGGCACATAGAGAGTGGTAAATTATTGTTAGAATGAATGATATTGTCTTGACTAGAAGAAAGTATTCATTTAAATTATAGTTGAACTTAAACTGGGACCATTATGCATTCTTGGTCTTTAACAAGTTATCTGAGTATCTCATGCTTGCAGTGCAGTGTAGTGCCCAGTAGGTACATAGTTCTGAAAAACATAATTACGATACAAATAAGTAAAACAATAGAAGTACCTGTGAATCATTGTTTCCAAGGAGCTAAGGGAGTGATGTATTCCTTCCCCCAAGATTGGGGGCAGAAAATGTGCAAGGAATGAAGAGGGCTTCACAGAGAAAGTTGTTTTTAAGCTGCTGTTTGAAGAATGAGTAGGGTTTTACTAGCTGAATAAAAAAGAGTAGGGCATTCCAGCCCAAGGGACTAGTATGTATTTAAGGCAGAAAAGCATGAAAGAGAATGATGTATTCTGGGAAATGCAAACCCAGAAGTTAACAGAATTTGGGTGGGCGCGGGGGGTGGGGGTGGCGGGGAGAATAGAGCTGCTATCAGATCTTTGGAGGTATTTGAACCCTGGTTCTGGAGTTGGACTACCTGAGTTGGAATCCTGGCTCCACTGCTTATTAGATGTGTGACCTTTGGGAGTCTCTGTGCCTCAGTTTTTGTCATCTGTAAGAGGCTAATAGTGGGATTCACCTCACAGGATTGTTATAGAGATTTAATGAGAATTCATATATAACACTTAACAGAATGCCTAGCACAGAATAAGTACTCAATAACTTGTGGCTATTATAATTTTTCTTTATTGCTTTAGTTGGTGTGCTTGCACAGTAAGACCTGTATGCTTATTGTCTGTAAATGTGTTTTTTCATTGTTAAATAAATTTTCTTTTTTGATAACTGTCTTTGGAGGTACCTAAACTAAGATGATTCTTTGATACCTTGAAATTTTTTAGAAAGTGCTAGAGAAATAATATGATATAATAAAAAACAAATATTTGGTCTTCGTCACAGGTTCCTGGCACACAGTTCCTGAAACTCTTGGAATCTCCTCAGTGATAAGAAAATCTTTTGTATGATAATAAATTCACTGGTGGCTGGGACCCCCTAGATAGCTTCGAAATGGGGCTGATTACCAGAAAGACCAAGTGATTAGAGGGATAAAATCTCTTGAACATATAGATTCATTGAACTTTGGGTTTGGTGAACACATTGAGGTGCTGGGAGGGTGGCTCACCTAGAGGGGTGAGCCCCTTCTTCCATCTTGCCCTGTGCATCTCTTCCATTTGGTTGTTCCTGAGTTGTATCCTTTATAATAAACTAGTAATAGTAAGTAAAGCACTTTCCTGAGATCTTTGAGTCATTTTAGTGAATCATTGAACCCAAGTAGCAAATTGGGAACTCCCTGAATTTATAGCTGGTTGGTTGGAAGTATCAGTGACAACCTGGGACTTTTGGACTAGCATCTGAAGTGGGGGCAGTCTTGTGGGACTGAGCCCTTAATTTGTGGAATCTATATTAACTCCAGGTAGATTGTGTCAGAATTAAATTGAAGGACACCCAGTTTGTACTGGAGAGTTGGAGAAATGATGTTGGAAAAGACACCACACATTTGGTGTTAGAAGTGTTATAAGTAAAAACAGTTCAAATAGTCTTATAATTAATATCCATTATCTAGTACTGTCAAGTTTGTATAGTTTCCCTGTTAAAAGCAAGAAAAATCAGTAGCATACTTGGCTTGTCTTACTTGAAGATTTGAAATTAAATGTGTTGAGTAAGTTACATGATATAATCTAGTCAATCAGGAAACATGTAAAAGTATATGCTGTATTAGGCAACATGGGGCATTATGGAGGTATTAAGATGGAGTTTAGAGCTCCTTGTAATCAAGGTAGGGAAGGCTTATTTGTCTGGAAAGGGGAACTTGAATTGGACTCTGAAGATTCAGGGTAGAAAGTAACAGGTATCCTTGGTATATAGAGGTCTGCATAAAAAGGCTTAAGACCAGAATGGTAGTCAGTAGGAAATTGCATGTTAAGGAGCCCTACTACTGGATTGATCAGATTAAAGGATAGAGGTGAACCTGAGTAAGGTTCCATTTCAAGAAGGTTGTATAAGGGTTGAAGTTCAGGGTTAATGGGGCAATAGGGCAGAAACCTGTAGGGAATGAAGGCACAAACCTTGAGGGTGAGAATTTTGGATTTGCAATTTTGGGAAAGCCATGCCTCCCCTTAATCCATTCACATAACTAAATTGGTATGTTCTGTAGTGGATTATGAAACACCCATCTGCTTTATTATGTTGACTTCATAATAGGGTGATTCAAAAATGATGAGGATTAGATTTGTAGATGTAGTGAGTAGACAAGACTTAAAGGTTCCAAAGTATAATTTCTTATTTTCAAGATTGTTTTTCTCTTGGCATATTAAAACAGTTTGCTGTGTGCATCATTTTAAGGTGTATTTTTTGTCAGTCATTTTTAATTCTGGAATCAACTCATTTAAATACCATTTCTGATCTTGCCAGAGTATAGATTTAATATTTTGAATGAAAACAAAAGAAGTTACAAGGATAATGATGAAGAAAATATTGCATGTAAATGTCCAAGTCAGAGGCAGGTGTTAAGTGATAGAACCTACATCAGAATTTCAATAGAAATATATTTTAAAACATAAGACTTAGGTAGTAGTACTTTTCTTGCCATTTTAAATTGATACTCTACGCTGAGGTTTTTGGTCATAATTGTCAGTTGTGAGGAGGCAGAGATTTCAGGTAAGCATTATACTTGGTTTTAATAGTTCTCCTTTCTCTTGCCAGTGACCTGATTTGAGAATTCTATCAAAATTTTATCCTTTGTATTTTGAAAGGTGATTTAACAGTAGGTAAACTATTTGAATAATGTGTGAGAAAGTGATTAAAAAGCACTTTTAAATATTAGATGGTTGTGTTGTAAAAATGTCATTATTTCTTCTACTAATCTTTATTATTACAACTTTGTCATCGTAGCAATATAGAGGCTTAAATGCTAGTAAATTATAGACTTTAATAGACAATTATTTTCTGAAATGACTCCTTTTTATAGGTTTTCTGATTGATTACTATGCTGTTTCATATATAAATTATTCAATTTTGATATTTAAGTCCTGCTGCCAAAATATTATTCACCAAGACAAAATATTTGGAATGTTGGTATCTGAATGTTGGGGCTGGAGGGAAAAACTTCACGTTTTTAAGTTCAGTCACTTTTAAAAAGAATTGCTTGAAGAGAGTACTTTTTCTTGTTTCTAGAATTGGTGTCATACTTCTAGTTTTATAACTATGTAATATTCTGATAGTAATAGTTAATTCTGTAATCTTTCTAACTTAACCTGTCAATGCTCTTTTGCTTTTGAAATTTGAATTTTCTGATTGTCTGCAGAGTTGGGCTGAGAATATCTTAGTTATGTATAGCCCTAAGTAATGCCGACACACAAAATACAAATGTAATGTTTATGTATGTTTTACATTGTTGCTTTTATTATATTTTCCATTTTCTGTTGCTGTCACATACACATTTTGCATTAATTCAGTCTGTAGTTTTTATCTGTTGGCTCTGAAGTATGGATATATTTTGGGTTAATTCTGGATTTCGTTGTTACTCTAAATCAGAATTAAGTGAAAGTTTAATGCTTTCTTCATGGGATTTTATTGATTGCCACAATTCTCACTGATTTATCCTTTTTTCTTAATATTTTAAACGTTGATAATTTATATCATAAAAGTTAACCCTTGATTATATATTATTCGGGGTTAGCTCTGTAATTATTACAGCCCTAATTAGTTTATAATCTCCTTAAAGGCCACTGTAATAGCTTATGCTGCCTTGTAGCTCTACAAATAGGTACAGTGCCAAGTATCTAGTAGGTAGTTAAAAAAATTGCCAACACTGTACTTTTCTCCAAAGAAATTATAGAAGTACTAACTTAAGAAATTTGACATTTTTTAAAGGCTTTAAGAAGAGAATGTAGAATATGTTTATGACCTTGGGATAGGGAAGAATAGTAAGTAATTCACAAAAAGCATACACTGAAGTAAAAGATTGATAAATTCAGATACTTTAAAATTAATTTTTTCATTCAAATAGAATGAAAAAGTAAAGAAGAAAAAAACTATGGGAAGTTATTTATAATACATATCTCTTGAAAAGAATTAGTATCCAGAATATAGAAAGGACTTCTCCAAATAATAAAAAATACAACCTAAAAGATAAAAAGATGGTTAAAAGACACACAAGAATTTCACAAAAGAAATTAGAATGGCCAATAAACACATACAAGATGTTCAGTGTAACTAGGGAACTGTAAACTTAAACTTGAGATATCATTTATACTCATTTACAAAGTTGGATGATATCAACTGTGGGAGACACTATAGAGCAATAGAGACTCTCATGTTCTGTTGTTGGTATGATGAGTTACATTGATTGATTTTTGAATATTAAACCAACTTTGCATTCCTGGGATAAATTTCACAATGTACAATCCTATTACATTGTGTTATCCTGTTATATTGCTGGGTTTGATTTGTTTAAATTTTGTTAAAGATTGTTGCATCTCTGTTCATGAAAGATTTGTCTTAAATTCTTGTTAGAATTCACCAATGAAGCCATCTGAATCTGTTTGTGTTTTATTTTTGTTTTGTTTTGTTTTGTTTTGTGTGTGTGTGTGTGTGTGTGTGTGTGTGTGTGTGTGTGTGTGTATGTGGAAAGTTTTAAACTAAGTTCAATTTCTTTGATAGATATAGGGCTTTTCAGGCCATTTATTTCTTCTCCAGTTAACTTTCATAGTTTGTCTCATTCAAGAAATATGTCTATTTCATCTAAGTTGGCTTTATTGGCATAAAATTATTTGTAACAGTACTTTGCTATCCTTTTAGTATCTATAGAATCCATAGTGATGTCACCTCTCTTGCTTCCAGTATTGGTAATTTGTATCTTTTTTTTTCTTCGTCATGTTGGCCAGAAGTTTAAAGAATCAGTTATTTTTAATGGATTTTCCTATGATATTTTTGTTTTTTCTTGGATTTCTGTTCTTATCTTTATTATAGTCTTTCTGCTTACTTTGGGTTTAATTTCCTCTTCTATATTCTAATTTCTTAAATTGAACACCTTAGATCAGGGGTCTCCAACCTCTGGGACGTGTTCCAGTACTGGTCCGTGACCTGTTAGGAACCAGGCCACACAGCAGGAGGTGAATGGTGGGCCAGTGAGCGAAGCTTCATCTGTCTTTGCAGCTGCTCTGCAGCACTAACATCACCACCTCAGCTCCACCTCAGATCATCAGGCATTAGATTCTCTTAGGAGCACCAGTCGCTGGTGCCAAAAATGTTGGAAACTGCTGCCTTAGGTCATTCACGTAAGACCTCACTTCTAATAAAAGCATGTAATGCTATAACATAACCATTTCGATAAACAATTTGTTATAATGCTAAATTTGCTTATGCCTAATGACCTTGCAGTTATTCACCTAGGTATATACTCTATAAAAACTTTGTTATATTTGCATCAGGAGACATGTTCAAGCATGTTCATAATAGCATTTTTTATAATCGCAAAAAACAAAATGGAAATAATCCAGATGTCCATTGACAGGAATATGTAAACACTTCTGTTAATTTACACCATGGAATACTGTGCAGGAGTGAATATGAATGAACAACAGCTGTATATATAAATTAGATGAATCTAAGAAATGTTTAATGAAAAAAGCAAGTTGTAAAGGAATACTTAGACTGTAATGCTAGTTAATATAAAATTTAAAAATCACAGTATTCATAAATCTATTTTACTACATATATAGTAATAGAATGGTAAACATAATTCTTTATGAGGGAGGAAGAGAGTGTAAAAATAGCTAAATTTTGCATAATATATGCTGGAAAGTTTTAAATACTTTACAAATATATACTTCTCATAAGTGTGAATACTTGCTGTGAAGAATAATATTCTTATTATTATTCTCATTTACAAATAAAGGAACTTTTAGGGTTCAGAAAACTTTAACTTCCCAAAATTACACTGCCAGTAAGTGGTAAACCTAATAAAACCCAGGCAGTCTGGCTCCAGAGTCTGTACTCTTGACCATTAAGCCATACTGCTTGCCCTGATGGGAGGAGGAGAGAGGCTTCTCAAGCTGAGTGTTAGGTACATGGATATTTTTATTACTTGTTAGTTTTTATTCCTATATTTATGTTTATTTTTTGTATGTATGAACTATTTAATAAAATTTTAAAAGAAAATGACAAAGGTCAAGTCACCTGAAATGGAATGTAAGAAACGTAATTCCCTAAACAATCCCAGATGGAAGGTCAGTACTATTAATTTCCTCTGACATATTTCCTAGATGCTAATAGATCATGAAATATTAAAAAATCAGATAGATGACATGTTATTAATGTTTTACGTCTTGACCTGAGTGTTAGTTAGAAGAGTGCATTCACTTAGGGTTATTCACTTTTGATTTGTTCACTTCTTTGTAGGTATTCCATACTTCAATAAATTCTTTAGAATAAAAATATCAGATAAAATATTTTAAATTCCAGAGGTTTCTTATTGCACTTGCATTATGTATATCTTTGCTGGGATTATTGTAAGAGGATTATAAGATGAGCTATAAAGTAAAGGGGCTAACTTTTTGAGATCCTGTTTCATTGGAAAGTCTATAAAAAGAATGAGGATGTATATTGTCAGGTAACAAAACAACACAACAAATGAGGTACAGTACAGTGTATATAATAACCTACCTTTTGTCAGAGGAGGAAAAAATAAGAATCTCTATTTGACATTTATTTATGCATAAAGAAATCTGGAAAGATACATAAGGAATTAGTAACTGGTTACCTGGGAGTGGGATAGGGATGGAGACCAGGTTGATATGAGATAAGGATGAAAGGAAAACTTTTCAGTTTATAGAAGTTCCCTGACTTAAAATGGTTTAACTTAATGAGTTTTCAGCTTTACAATGATGCAAAAGCAATATGCATTTGAAGTAGAAACCGTACTTCAAATTCCAAATCTCAAATTTTGATCTTTTCTAGGGCTAGTGATATGTGATACAATACTCTCCTGAGGCAGCTAGGCAGAGGCAGCGAACTATAGCTGCCAGTGAGCCATGTAATCACAAGAATAAACAGCCAATAATCTCTGGTATATTAATTGTGTTAGATGATTTTGCCCAACTGTAATCTAAAGTAGATGTTCTGAGCACATTTAAGGTAAGCTAGGCTAAGCTATGATGTATATTAAATGCATTTTTCACTTACGGTGTTTTCAGCTTACAATAGGTTTATTGGGACGTAACCTCATTGTAAGTCAAGAAACATCTGTATAGAATAATATTTTTATACTGGCATATGCCTGGGTGTCATGATATTATAGAGGAGGAGCATCTAATTCAGTGTTATCAGTTAGTTTATGCTAGTTATACTGTGGTAATAACTCCAAGACCTCAGTGTTTTATAACAACAAAGATTTATTTCTTGCTCATGTTACTTGTTTAGGTAGATGGCAGCACTATCCACAGTTGTTTTCTTTTCTGGAATTCAAGCTAAAGGAGTAGTTCCTATCCAGGACATGTTCTGGTAGTTGAAGGCAAAGAGCTATGCAGAGCCATGGAATTACCATTAAAGCTTCTGCTCAAAAGTGGCACCTGTCTTTTCCACTCACATTTTATTGGCCAAAGCAAGTCACATGGCCAACATTTGGGCAGAGAAGTGTAATTAATATTTGTATAGGAAGAAGCAGTGGAATAATCGAGTACAGTCATACATTGTTACACTCGGCTTCTTCCCAACTCAAAGTGAAAATTATGTAGCTTTGGGAGCTATCAAATAAGAATGCATTTTAGCAGAAAATGAAGTTTTTTCCAGTCCTTTATGGGTATTCTAATATCCATAAGTTAAATGGCTTATATCTCAGAGAAGAGAAAATTAAAGCATAAAGAAATTATAATTTGAAGTAGTATTCTTCTTAAGAGAGATAGAAGAGCTTTCTGGTGGGAGAGTCTGGAGAAGATGTGTAGAAATGGCACCTCGCGAGGGGAAGGAAAAGAAGGAAGAACAGGTCATCAGCCTCAGACCTCAAGTGGCTGAAGGAGAAAATGTATTTGATGTCTGCCACATCTTTGCATCTTTCAGTGACACTTTTATCCATATCACCAATCTTTCTGGCAAGGAAACCATCTACTGTGTGACTGGTGGGATGAAGATAAAGGCTGACTGAAATGAGTCCTCTTCATACACTGCCATGTTGGCTGCCCAGGATGTGGCCCAGAGGTGCAAGGAGCTGGACATCACTGCCCTCCACATCTAACTCCAGGCCACAGGAAGAAATAGGACCAAGACCTCTGGACTAGGGGCCCAGCCAGCTCGTAGAGCTCTTGCCTGCTTAGGAATGAAGATTGGATAGATTGAGGACGTCATTCCCATCCCCTCCAACAGCACCTGTGGGAAGAGGGCTGCTGTGATCGCCATCTGTGAACAGGACTCCTCAAATTATTGTTTTCTATTAATAAATTGCCTTTAGATGAAAAAGTAGAGAGATAGAAGACTATATCATTGATACACTACTTAATATCTTTTGTGAATAACTCTGACATTGAGTTATGGGGTTTAGTTATGTGTTTTTTTCCAAAATTTCTTCAATTTTCTTTTTCTTCATCTGCTTTGTCACAGACTGAATCTATATCAATTATATTTCCAAATAAAACCCTGGGATATATTAGTTTATAGAATCAAACATTAGGATAGTTAAAATAGAGAGCGACATAAATTACATAGCATTTGCTTATTGAGCATCTATTAACTGTTTACCATGTGGCATGTTTGCTAGCTGAGAGGGATACAGGGTGAAAAGATATGACCCTTGCTTTTAGGGATTCTGCGTAAGTGGACATATCTACAGATAATTACAATACAGTGAAATAATTGCTAAGAGAGATACTATTCAAATGAACTGTGGTAGAAATGTTGAAGATGGAATGATCAATTGATAAGGCAATAAAGGAAGGAATAAAATGGTTTCACTGGAGGTGATATCTGAAGTCTTAGAAGAGCAGGGTTTTAGCATGCAAATGAGGGAAAAGTACATTTTAGGCAGCACTACTAAATAGCATGAGTAATATCATGAAGGAGTAAAAATAGATGACTTGTTTCAGAAACTTTGAGTGATTTTGTGTGACATCATGTAGGGGAAGGGACAGAAGATGAGGAAGAAAAAGTAATTTAGGACCAAGGTTTGAAATATTTTAATTTCATGCTGCTTTTTCCTTTAGGACAGGTATTGAGTTTGAAAAGATTTTAAGTAATAGAATCACATGGTTAGCTGTGTTTAGAGCAGCAGTCTTGGTGATAATGTGGAAGATATTGGAATTGTGCCTAGAGACAAAGAGACATGGTAGAGTGATCTAGTAAAAAGACTAGTTAGAAATAAATTCCTGGAGTCCAATAAATCATCGGGATGGTGAGAGACGGATTTGAGAGTCATCAACCAGTGTAGGAAATATACTGTAGGAAATACACTCCCAGGGAAGTTTGTCCATTCCTAGAAAACTAGAAGGCTAGAGAAGAACCCTGGGGATGATCAACATTTGAACAGCTGGCAGGTAAAAGAAAACAGTTGAAAGAACAACCAGAGAAGAAAGAGGACCACGAAAGACTGGATTTGTGAGGTACAAGGGAGAGTTTTTAAGAAGGTAGCTGTTAGTAACACTCTGGAGTCACCTTATAAGGGCTGAAAATAGTCCTTGGGTTTGGCAGGTAGGAGTCTCATCAATGGTTTGAGGACTGTTCAATAGATTGGTGGATATGGGAACTCACTGGCAATAGGTTAAGAAGGCTGTGAGTGTGACAGCTCTGGAAGTGCTCAGCTGAGTGGATGCAGAGGGTAATTAAGGGCATTTCCATATAAAATACATGTGTGTCTACTTCAAAGATGATAATTTGTTTCTCCAATTTTAGTTTCTACTTTCAAGGAGACTATAGTGGTTCCCCACATGCTTGGGCTGAGGTGGTGGCAGAGGTGGGGAGGAGTGGAATGAGGAAACTATATAGGTTAGGCACTCCTATCCAGATTAATTTTTCAATAGACTTAAATGTAAGCTGAAATTAAGTATAATTTGTGTAAATGGGACATGAGTCACAAATGTCAAAAATATATAGGAATGTTAAAACTTTATAATTCCACACAAATTAGAAATTCAGTAGCCATAGATGATATTCCCTAGTATTTTTTGATGTTCTGAGTTTTTAAAGCTAGGAATTTATCTTTGCATCTCTGTTGGTTAAAAATACAAGTACTTCTATGCAAAGTGTGTGTGTGTGTGTATGTGTGTGTGTGTGTGTGTGTGTGTGTGTGTGTGTGTGTGTGTGTGTGTGTTTGAGCACGTGCGCATACTCAAAAAATACGTATGAGAGACTCTCTGAGGACTGCTTAACCTGGGGACGATTGATAGTTATTTTACATTTGGCCAAAATTAAATTTTTAGCATAAATCCTGTAATAGTCAACAAAAGGGTTAATGTTTTAGTATCTATCCTGACAAAAACCTATTAAAAATAGTTAAAGGAACTTATAAACCAAGGTAAAAAAAAGTGAAATACCATGGTAAAATTTGAATGTCTTTGCAGTGAGCGATCCAGTTTGTGAATTATCAGATTGTATTGCTTAATTTTATGTTGCTTTGGTCACTTATTTTCTATTTATATAACTTTATAACAGTTCCTCAGTTTTGTATTCTTGTGTTTGTGGTAGGAGCTGAATATGGGACTATTAAAATGTAGTTTCAACATTAAGTAAAAATGAAGATATTAAGCAATTTCTAATTAAACACATAAAATGTGATTCCTTAAATTTATACCATATAAAATGAGGTCATGTATGTGGAACTATTCTATAAACTAGATAGAAATTAAGAAGTTAATTTTAAATATAGGAAAAATATTTAAAATTCCTGTAAATTTAATAGGAAAACGTAAGTTACTTTAGAGCATAAGAGTCAAATAAAATATTTTCAGTTTTAGAGAGTTATATCCGTGAATGTAAAGAGAATAAAGATGTACTGAGATATGTTTTATAAATATATTTTATGAGTTTTAGGATGGAAAAACTTATTTTGAACAGGGGATTAGGGAAAAAGGAGATTTTGGAGGAACTTTTTATGAGTTTTGTCCCAGTATAAGTATATAGCAGCAGTCTTACTTTTTAAAAAATGCACCATTTTATTTAGCATGTGTTGCATTTCTGAACCTTAGTACTCTTTTACTTGCACAATGTTTTCTATTGTAAAGCATATATGTCAAAACCCAGAATCTGCATTGTCACTTCCTTATTGTAAGTCCGGCTCTGCTACTAAAATAACATGCTTAAAACAGTGTACATTTCTCAGGATCTTGAAAAACAGTTTGAGAATGAAAAAAAGTTAAGGTATGCTTAATTTTTTAAGTTATAAATATTTAAAAGTTCATTTTAATATTTTCAATATAATTTTCAAAAACTATCAAATGAACTCTTGCTTGTTTTTGGCATTACATCGAAATTCACTCAGATTAAGTACTCAAAAATTGTAATTTTGTGAGTAATAGAAGTCTCTCATACTTGAACCAATATTCGTTCTTTACTAAACTTTGGAGGTGAAACTGATCCATTGAAAGACATATCTGTTAATGGAAAGCAAAACATTTCATCAGAAATCCAGCTTGATATTTTAGATTCAAATGAAGTTCTTAATAGAAGTAAATCTAAAACTGCTTTTCAAATGTGAGAAGTATAACAGGTCCTTTTAGTGGGCTTTCTTTTTGGTGTGTTCAAAGGGAATTGTTTGAACTTGAGCTACAGCTTTAATTGTGTGTCCATTGCCTGCAGATATCTTGTTAAAAAGAAAAGTGTGGTAAAATGAACTAACTAGTGACTTCTGTCATTATTCTAACAATAGAGTACTGTGCTTTAAAGAACAGAATTTTATATTAATGACGTCGATTAAATATTTAAATGCAACCCTGTTTAAATGTTACTGTTATATAAATACTATTATTTTATTAGTATTTAAGTGACAGGTATAGAAACTTTTTATACATGTACTAATGCTTTAAAATAAGATGCATCTTTTTTTATTCTTCATATAAACTTATAATTAGACGAATCAGTCATTGTTAGAAATTGTCCTTATCTCTGTTGTAACTTTTGTCACTGTATTGTAGTTTTTTTCTCATCTGTTATCCTGAATTGAATTCCTTTAAGGTGGGAGACTTTGTCTTCTGTGTTCATTGTTCTAAGTTTAGTTAGTATTGAATAGATTTTAACAGGTTTTATACTTTCTTAGATACTGATTTTGTCTATTATATTTTACGTCATTTTTGGGGGATTTTATCTTCTATATTTTATGTTCTGTTAACTTGCCCATAATGAATTCTAAGTGTTTATAGTTATTTTTATCATTTAAGTAGCTAACTCTTTAGAAGTGTTTAGATTCACTTATATTTTTTATTATACTAACAATGTAAAAAATAAGGGAAATTTATGAATAAGTTTAAACATTTAATAATACAAGCAAGTTTTATAGGCTTATTTTCCTCCAATCATTGTGGTATTTAGAGGGAAATTCTTTTCCACCCCTAAACTCTAGTTTTAGATCTCAGATATCTCTGGCTTTTCATCCATTAAAATTTCACTTCCAGATGTGTAGAATTCCCTAATCTAGATATGAATTCCTAAAACTTATGCACAGTATTCTGTAGATTTCAGAGTGCTGTTGATTCATTTAGCCATTATTATTGAGCATATCCTATGTGCCAAGCACATAGCAGTTGAACAATATAAATTATCTGGCCCCATGGAGCTGATATTCTAGTGTACAATGTGTCATCATCCATCTTTCATCATCATCTCAGCCTATTTAGGACAAATGAGAGTGCTTCTAATTTATTGACAGGGAATCCATTAAATTTGCTGTGTAAAAGCAATACTATCACTGTATCCCCAATGTGTACTTGTTAAATTTCAGTTTTGCCCTCAATTACTAGTGCTCTGCATTTGGTGAAATCCGTTCATATCTCTTTCAATTTTATAAATTTAGATTACATACGTATCTTCTTGTTCTTGTTCTTTACTAACAGGTTAACCTTCACTTAAATTATTTTATAAAGTCATCAGGGAACCTCTTAGATGAGTCATTGAATGATTTTGTTTTGGTGATTATTCCTTTTGTTCTCTCCCTGCTTAGAAACTCACTTTTCCATCTTCCTCAGTATGTCTTTTAATAGAACTTTTCAAAAGTTTATTTGTATGACAGTGTACTTTCCTAGTTCTTAATTTTTGACAGTTTTGACATCTCCATTTTTGTTTCCATTGTCTGTGGTTTCCCTAAAGACTTTTCTAAGCACTTTATTTCAGAATTTATCTCCTTATGAATTTCTTAACCATATTTTTAGTTTCTTTTTAATTTTTTAAAGTGTGCAAACTATTTTTAGTTTCTTTTTAATTTTTTAAAGCGGCTTTTAATATATTAAAAAATTTTGCAGCTCTTAGCATTATTCAATTCCAGTACATTTTCATTGTCCCGGAAGAAGCTCTGTACCCATTACCAGTCACTCCCCATTTCCTCCTTTCCCAGCCAAGTAATTAACCCTGACAGCCACTAATCTACTTTCTGTCTCTATAGAATTTGTCTGTCTAGATAATTCATGTTAATGGAATCACATAACATGTGACCTTTTGTGTCTGACTTCTTTCATTCAGCATTTTCAGTGTTTTCAAGGTTTATCCATGTCGTGGTACTTCGTATCTTTTATTGCTAAATAATATTCCATTGTAGGGATATACCGCATTTCCATTTACCTGCTCATCAGTTGATAGACATTTGGGTTGTTTCTACTTTTTGGCTAGTATGAATAATGCTGCAGTCAACATACATGTACAAGTTTTCGTGTGGACATATGTTTTCAGTTCTCTTGGTAGTAATAAACCTAGGAGTAGAATCACTGGGTCATAGCACAACTCCATATTTAATATTTTGAGGAACTGCCAAACTATAACCAAAGTTGTTCGACTATTATATATTTCCACCAGCAGTATATGAAGGTTCAATTTCTCTTCTTCCTGGCCAACACTTCTTTTGTCTGTCTTTTTTATTATAATCATCTAGCGAATATGAAGTGGTATCTCATTGTGTTTTTGATTTGTTTTTTCCTGGTAACTAACAATGTTGAGCATCTTTTCATGTACTTATTGGCCATTTGTATATGTATATTTTTGAGAAATGTCTGTTTGCATCTTTTCTGAATTTTAAAAATTAGGTTATTTATCTTTTTAAATTTGTCTATCATTTGAAGCTTTGGCTAATTTTCTATCTAGGTATTTTTGAGATTGTTGAGACTACTGATTTGTGAAATAGAATATTTTGGAGTCCCTGGCCCCTTCCTCAGCTTTGCTTATTTGTCTTGCGTTCTTATACAGGCAGTATCTTTGGGGCGCTAAGTTATTTCGTCGATGAGTTAAACCTTTTCAGCAGTAAAAATCTCAGATTTGATTTTCTAGAGTTTTTTTGACTTTTTGTTCTGAAGCTAGTGGGTGCAGCTTGATCTGTAATTTGCATAGGCTGTTAGGTTGTACCTATTTTTCTTCAACTGATGTTTCAATTTTAAATGTAGAAAATGGCTTAAAGCCATTCATTCCAAAGAGAATGTTATATCTCAATTGACTAGCCCATCCTAGGAAAAGCTAACATAATGGAAGTTCAGCTAGAAGTTGGTAGGGCGTGACCAAATGCTTTAAGAGATAAATCTGAATATGTGAAAATCACTTTCAGAGTCAGAACCATGTTGAATTTTGGAAACTTGAGCAAAGACTATAGAAATAGATGACTTTCATAATATTATATTGTTTTTTTTTTTCACTGATTATATGAGATAAGTATTCAGTGAATAAGTGACTCAGCTATTCCCATCGTTTTGGAAATTTTTGTCTGTGAGCAAGTCATTCTGATACTTCAGTTTATATTGGCATTCATTCTTACTAGAGGTAAGAATGAAAGTTGTATTTTTATACATTTATTTTTAGATCTTCATAAACTCTCCCCTTTTCTGCATAATGTTAGCTGCTTTAGGCAGCCCACTACAGGGGTCTTTATTTCTGTGTTAGAGAGATAATTTAATAGAGTAATATTGCCAGGAAGCAAAAGATAGGAATTTGACAGCCACAGTTGAAGGATACAATTTGTTACTTATAACTGGTATTTAGAGGATATTTTCCTCTAATCATCGCTTTTGTTTATAAAGCATACCTAGCTAAACCCTCATAACAGGAAAGAGGTGGTATGTCTTTGGGCTTAATGTGCAAAATCACCCTGAGAAAGCATTGTGACTCACTAACAGAAGAGGGGAGAGTTCTGCTTGTCTTAAGGATTGGATTTTATTTTAGGATTAATTATTTGTGTAAGTATAAATATGAGAGAGTTCCTACCCTACATGTCACATACCTTATTCTGTCTTCCCAGAGTTTTAACTTAATGCCTCCAAATTCCCCAAGTGTATACTTTTTGTATCTTCTACTTGGATTGTGTTAATTACATAGTGTTTGTATTTCTCCCACTGTGTTTTTCTTTGTGAATGTAAGAATTTATGGGCTTTTCTTTTAATCATTTTGAGCAGTCTTTTTGTGTCAGTTCGTTTCAGTTTAAAAAAATTGTTTGTTTGTTTGTTTTTAATATAGAAGAGACTGGTAACATGTTTGCTTCTGTGAAGGGAGATTGGGAAACCGCAGAACATAGGGAAGATGATGTATTTTTCACTCCGCCACTAGACCTTTGTAACCCATTACAATTTTTTTAAACAATTTTTTAAACTTAATTTTATAGCATAGCATAAACACATTCACAAATTTTTGTTTTATGGGTTTTATTCCTTTTAAAATTGAGACCATAAAATTTCTTAAAGTTGATCGTGAATGTCTCATTGAAGGCATAATAATAAATTTACAGTCTTTTTTTAAATGATATACTTAAACTTGACTTACTGGTTTGCATAAACTTCAAAAGGTATTATCACTACTGTAGATATGAGATGGCTTAATTTTTTTAAAGGTGGTTTGGAATCAACTGTAGCAAACTAAACCATATTCTCAATTTCTTTCCTCACTTCTACATCAGTTTCCTTTAATTCTTCAACACTGGCAGTGCTGTGTACCATTCCATCTTTGAGAAGCATAATAAGATCACTCTTATTGAATTTCTTCTCGTATATGATAACCGACTCTAGGATCACTCACACTATGTCCCTGATAATGGTTAAGTCTGCTGCTCCATCAGCATGATCTCCTTTACAGATCTGTAATAGACAGCTGAAATCCTTGTTGCCTCCTGGACACATAGAGCATCTATTCCATCTGCCCTTAGCCCAGAAATAAAATTGCCTTTCTTGTAGTGATCAATGCTGGCTACTGCTCTCTCAATAGATACTCCCATTCCATTGTGGTTATTCTAACAGATGAAAATAAACAGTGATTTCCACAAAGCTTCTATATTATGAACTTCAAATATGAAGTCAAACAGACCTCATCTTTTTCATTATACTACAGGCCAGACCAGTACCAACTCCCAGGGAGACCTGAGCTCTGATAATGCCATTGCCTCAGTAGAATTTCGTGGTGTATATGTGTATTGATTCTGCTTTTCCTTTAGTGCAGCTTTCTCTTTTTCCTGTAAATTCTTCAAATTTCTGGAATAGAAGGTCTACAAGTATAAAGCTAGAGACAGGAGCCCAATAGGCTGTGATGAGATGACTCTTGATATTTATCCCAACCCAAGCCCCCCCACCAAGCTTCTTGACATTACACAGTGACAGAAACCACCAATGATTTTCTGTTTAACACCATTGGCAAACAGTCTGTATCATCTGTATCGAGTCCCTCTTCCCTGCTGATCACTGTTATGATAGGAGGACCCTCTTCCAAAGTATGAAGGTAACATTTCTTAATTTCAAATGTACAATATTTGCAAAGTTACAGGATATAATACCAGCACTCTGCTAGCCATGACATGCAGGAAACTATCTACCTTTTAGAGCATCTTCTTCATGAGTGAGGCTGTGGTGGAAGTGGCGATAATGTCATGCTCTGCACTGGGCCATGGGCCCACAAACATTTTTTTTTTAAGGCTGTAAAACATTCATGGATGAGCTGTAATTTTCTTAGCCATTCTTCCATTATCGAATATTTACATAGTTTTTATTTTTAGGAACTATTATAAATTTTGCTTTGATGACTGTCTTTAGACCTTTATCTAGAGGTCTAAAGATCTTCATTCATATTTTTTATTACTTCTTTAAGCTGGATCCTCAGAAGTGAGTCAAAGGACACATGTCTAAAGCTCTCTTGGTAAACCTTGTCAAACTGCTTTCCAGACAGGTCGTGCCAATTTATACTCCCATGATCAGCTTGTGTAAATGTTTCTCTTATGTCACTCTTGGAAGCACTGAATATTTGTTATTTTAAATACCTTCTGCTACTTTCATCAGTAATAGAATGAATCCCTTAAATTTTTATATTTCAAGATGACTTAATATGTGTGTATATATTTCTTTTTCTCCTTCCTCTCTGTCCATTGGCTTTTCAAAAACAGCTTTGTTAAAGTATAATTTACATTCTGTAAAATTCCCCCATTGTATATGTAAGTCGAGTTTAATAGAAGTTAATGATTTTAGTATATCTATGATTCTGTAACCATTACCACAGTCCAGCTGGAAAACTTCTCATTACCCCAAAAAGTTCCCTTGTGCATCATTTGCATTCAGTCTTTGATCTCACACCTAGCCTTAGGCAACCACTGATCTACTTTCTGTCACTATAGATTTACATACTGTGGAAATATTAAATAAACAAAATCATAGTATATACAATCATTTGTACTGCTTCCAACTTTTGGTTATTATGAAAAATGCTGCTAGGAACATTTGCTTACAGTTCTTTATGTCTTTCATTTCTCTCAGGTTGATACCTAGGAGTAGAATTGCTTGGAACCTGTTAAATTTCGTATTGTTACTTAGCCACACCAAAAAACCCATTTCTTTTAGGAAATGGATGATAGCATTATACTTGAGAAGAAACACAATTAAATGATATGAAACAGTTAAAGTGGAATGATTGGAGCTGGCAGGTGACAAGTTCAAAGACATGTAGTATAACTGTATAGTAATGGAAACCACTTCAGGATTTATTGGTTAATGAATAATTACTACAGCCTAAAACCAAGTGAAGGCAAATAAAATCAATGAGCATATAAATAAATATTGAAAACTTTTGTTCCAAGAAAAATAGAAATGGGGCATCATGTGCATTTGTTATGATAGAAAAATGAATATATGTAATGTTTAAAATGCCCTTACCAAAATAAAAGGCCATAAAGATTATTGTAGATAAACATGGCCAAAGAAACGAGCAGTTAGTTCAAGATGAATATATTTAGTAAATAAACATTCATCTTTGCTAGTAACCGTAGAAATAAATATTTTACAAATTGATTGTTATATTTAATTAACAAAATCAAAATATCTGCTACTAGAAAGGTTGTGCTAGTGATGTTAGCTTTGTATTTTGGTCTGGTCCATGTGGAAGGCAATGTGGCAAAACCTGTCCAGATCCTTGGAGTAGTAAGATTCTGAGGTAACTTCCATTTTAGCTTCCTTGGATGTAATTAAAATGTTTTAATAGTAATTTAATAAAGGAAGCAATAACCCAAAAGGTAAGACAGCAGCACGTTTTACCCTTATGTTGAAATCAAATCTGGTGGTGTTTTCTTCTCTACTCTGTCTCTGACTCACCCAAACTCTGGAGGCACTAATCCAGCAAACTTTTTTTTTCTTTCTGACCTAGAGAAAGAAAAGCTCTGTGGTGGTCTGAATCTTGCTTTTCCTGTTTTGGCTAAATCCTAGATGTATGTATCATCCTTTAATCTGATGATACATACATTAGGAGTTCCCCCCACCCCATACCAAGGAAATTCTATTACCTTTCCCATTTTGAATAAATAATTCTGTCATGTCCTTTCTATGTTTTACTGATTTTGCTTAATTGCTTATCTGATAATATGTTTCCTGTTGATTTTTTTAAAAAGTTCTTCGTGAAGTTCTTCTGTATAGGTGGGACCAAACACTTGGGAATCACTCCCAGTTAGTACAGTACAGTACAACTATCCAAGAATGATATTTTTAGTTTGACAAATAGTCTGCCAAAAAAGTGATAAAGAAGGGCTAAAATCAAGAAATGGAAGTTGATCCTTGCTCTGTTTATTTCTCTCTATATCTTTCAAGTTATCTTTTCCCTTCTAACATCAAAAATTCTTTCCATTTCTGATAAATTTTTATTGTATTGGTAATATTTTTCCCTAATTATTTGCATTATAGATTCCTATGTCTTTTATGCTTAAATACTTTTCCTTGTTACATAAGGCTGTAAGATTTTTATATTGTTAGTTGAGTTTATATGAAGTCATAGGTGAGGTAATGTGTGACAAGAAGTCAGGAAAGATAAAAAAGTAAACATTTTCCTATTTTATTATGCTTAACAACAATTTTTGTTTTATCAAGAAACATATTACCAATTTTCTTTGTATAGAGCAACCATAAATACTCCCCTATTACAACTTTAAGTAATCTGCTATAGGTAGTATACCAACTGTATAATCTCTTTAGTCTTTTTCAGTCAGATTGGCTTCACTACTTAAGAACCTCGTGAAGAGATGGCCCTAAGTTTTGAAAAATTAGTACAACAGATTTGGAAAATTCAGACTGTTATGTGATGTGACTTTTCTTCATCTCTGATCTCTGCCAGCTTATTCAGGTCACTATAGTGTTGTTTTTACACTGACTGATAGAGGTATTAGCTCTTGGCTGTTTCCCTGGCCTTTTGAATGTTTCTTCTGATTTTTCTTATACTTTTCTCACTGTTCTATCTGGAATTCCTTCAAGCATTTTCTCTACTAATTTCTACTTAAATGTTAGTGTTCCAAAAGTTCAGTTATTGTTTTCCCTTTAAATATTTTTGGATTATCTTATATATTACAATAATTTTAATAACCATTCAAATGCTGATGACTTTCAGATGTCTCAAGCCGTCAGGTCTGAGTTGTCTACCCAGCTGCCTGCTAACATTTACTCACTTAGATGTCTTCCAGAGACTCCAAAAGCAATATACAGAAAACTGAAATGAATCATTCACTAACCTCCCATCAGTATTTCCAAATACAGGTAATGGCATTATCATCTGCCCAGCAGCCCATGTTCAAAACTGTTGCCTTCAACATTGAGTACATAGGATCTGTCACTAAGCCCCTTTTACTATTTTTAACACTATCCTAGTTTACGACTTTATTATCTCTTTATTTCAATAGCCTTATAACTGGTCTCGTTGCCTTCTAATACCCCTCAAGCCATGCCCTCCTTCAGTGAATTGGCAGTTTGATCTCAGTACATCCCTGCCTGAAAACCCTGTAGTGGCAAGTCCCCTGTTATCTATATGATAATGGTTGCACTGCTTGATTCCTGTTAAAAGGCTTGATGACTGCTCACCTCTCCAGCCTCACCCTCATCTGTCATTCTCAGTTTTGTATTTTACATGCCCCTTTGTCCTCCCCACCCCCCACCGCCACACACACACATACACTGTTGTTTCTTACCTCTATTTGCTCATGCTGTCTCAGTCTCCTTCCCACTCATCCTGACTCACTCTTACCCTTCATGACTCAGCATAGGACAGCTCCTTCAGGAAGCCTTTTCTGATTCTTCAGGGTTGGGCCAAGTGCCCCTCCTCTTTAATGGATCATTCTTGTTAGTGTATAAAACAGTGTTATTTTTCTCGTATTAAAATATATATGTATATATCTCGACACCTTTCCTTTCTAGCTACTGCTCATTTCTTTCTCTCCTTTGCATTAAAAAATTTTTTATTGAAGTTTAATTGATATGTCAATTATATTATTATATTGAAACATATTGCGGTATAATTGAAACATATTAGTTTCAGGTGTATAATATAATAATTTGATATATATATATATATTGCAGAATGATCACCACAATAAGTCTAGTTAATGTGCATAACCATACATAGTTACAGAATTTTTTTGTGATGAGAACTTTTAAGGTATACTCTCTTAGCAGCTTTCAGGTATACAATAGAGTATTCTTAACTATAGTTGTATGTACATTATATTCCTATGACTTATTTGTTTTATAACTGGAAACTTGTACCTTTTGATTCCCTTCACCCACTTCACCTACCCTTACCTCTAGCAACCAGTAGTCTGTTCTCTGTATCTATGAGCTTGTTTTTGTTTGTTTGTTTAAGATTCTACATGTAAGTGAGATCATGTGGTATTTATCTTTCTGTCTGATTTATTTCATTTAGCATAATGTTCTCGAAGTCCATCCATGTTGTTGCAAATGGCAAGATTTCATTCTTTTTAATAGCTGAATCATATTCTATTGTATATCTATAACACATTTTCTTTATCCATTCATCTGTTAGTAGACTTTTAGGTTGTCATATTTTGGATATTATAATGCTGCAGTGAACATACGGGTGCATATATCTTTTTGAGTTAGTGTTTTCTTCAAATAAATATCCCCAAGTAGAATTGCTGGATCATATGGTAGTCCTAGCTTTAGTTTTTTGAACAACTTCCAGACTATTTAACGTAGTGGTTGCACCAATTTACATTCCCACCAGCAGTGCACAAGGGTTCTCTTTTTTCCACATCCTAGCTGACATTTGTCATTTCTTATCTTCTGATACTAGCTACTCTTTAATAGGTGTGAGGTTATATCTCATTGAAGTTTTGGTTTGCATTTCCCTAATGATTAGTGATGGTGGTTGAGCATCTTTTCATGTACCTGGAAAAATGGCTATTCAGATCCTCTACTCATTTTTTAATCTGATTTTTCTTTGGAAAAATGGCTATTCAGATCCTCTACTCATTTTTTAATCTGATTTTTTTCCCTTTTGAATTGTATGAGTTCTGTATCTATTTTGGATATTAGCCTCTTAGATAAGTGATTTACAAATATTTTCTCCCATTCGGTAGGTTGCCTTTTCATTTTGTTTATGGTTTCCTTTTCTATGCATGTTCATTTCTTCTCTGCCCTTTAAAGCAGAACTCCTTAAAAGATTTGTCTATGTGTGTGATTTCTTATTCCTCCCTGTCTATTTTCTCTTGAATTATTCTGGTTGGGCTTTCATTCTCTGCTATATCCACGCAGTTCTTGTTAAGATCATCAATGCTTCTAAGTTGCTTTTCCAGTGGTGAATTCTTATTCTTTATCTTACTTGATCTTTTTAGTGTCATTTGATGCAGTTGATGTCTCCTGTATACTTGGAAAACATTTACATGGCTTTCAGGGCACGCCACTCTGCCTTGGTTTTTCTTATACTTTACTGGCCACCTTTTGCATTTTATTTGTTTAGTCTTCATCTCGCTGACCTGTAAACTTTACACTGCTCCAAGTGTCTGTCCTTGGTCCTCTTGTCTATCTGTACTTGCTTTCTCTCTTGGTGATTTCATCCTGTCTCTTATCTTTAGATTCTTTGTACACATATGCTGATGACAACCAAAAGTTTCTGTCTCAACTCCAGACTTCTTCCCTGAAGTCCAGGCTCATATCCAACTGCCTTTTTGACATATCCACCTAATATTATCTTAAATTTAATACGTCCAAAGCTAAACTCTTGACAACCTCAATAAAAAAGCTTCCAACCTTCAGCCCTCCCAGCTCACATAAAGGCAACTACCTCCAAAGTTGCTTGGGTCAAAAACTCTGGTATCCTCCTTGACTCTTTTTATATTGTTTATTCAATCTGTCAGGAAATCTTGTGCAAATATTACCATTTTCTCTGTGTGCTACATTGTATATATATAAGGTTAATGTTATGCTTTTTCAGTTTTACAACATTATTTTATTTTAAGAGTAGGGATCTTGAAGACCATTGTTTTACCAGGTCTCTTGATCTGAATTACACTCCCCATCTTGCTGAAGCTATTCCACCAGAATTGAGTCCTATAAACTGAAAGAGGAAGTGATCTGTGAAAACTCTTTAGTTCATTTCAAAAGTCAGCGATTTTACCCCTGAAGTCAATAATTTTACTTCTGAAGTCTATTCACATGTGCAAGGTGATGTCTGGTTTACTAACCTTTTTAAATTTTTTGAACTTCTTTCCTCTTTGATCTCCCTTGATGTTTGCCTCTTTTCTTTCTGGCAAATATTGTTTTTGTTGTTTTTCTGTCATTGCATAGTTATATTTGTCTCCCTGGTTTTTTTTGTTTTTTTGTTTTTTTTTCCCCTTCTTTTCATTTTCCTTCCACTCTTCTCCACTAAATGAGCATAATATGGAATTGAAGATTTGTTAGGCTTATTGAATAAAGTTTTACAACTTTTTTAATTTTAAAGTTTAACTCCTTAAGATTTGTTTTTGTGAAGATAAGCACTGCTAACAATTTGTATACATTCTTATAGATTTTTGTTTTGATATATTAGAATATATTATTCTTTTTTTAAAAAGGATCACTGTATATCTTGATATATTTTAATTTCAGTATCGATAACTCTGCCTCATTATTTTCGATGATTGTGATATTGCGATTGAGATGTCTGATATTTTGTCAGATGACCATAGTACAGTTTGGTTGGGCATTAGTTGTTTCCAGTTTTTAACTTCTTTTAACCTTGCTTCAGTGAACATACTTATTTATGCATTTGTCTTTGTACATGTGTGTATTTCATGTTTCTATAGGTTAGATTCCTAGATGTGGAATGACTCAGTCAAGAGTATAGCATTTAAAATTTTAATAGGTATTGCTGAATCGTTTTTCAAAAAGATTGTAGCAGTTTATATTCTCATGCCTAGAGTATGAGAGTGCTGTTTCTCCACATTGTTGCCAGAGCCAAGTATCACTAGTCTTAATCTTTGCCAAACTGATATTGATCATTTTGTTACTTGCCCATCTTCCTGAGCTTTTAGGTCTCTTGAGAGTTTTGGAGTTAGATGCTTATTTTCCCCTTCCTGTGTGTGTGTGTGTGTGTGTGTGTGTGTGTGTGTGTGTGTGTGTGCGCACGCACGCATGTGTGCCCCCACCCCAAAAATAAAAGTTCAAATAGTATAGGAGGGTATAATGAGAAAACATCAGCCCCCACCCTAACAGTTTATAGGATGTCCAACGTAAGCATTTGGAGTTTTGAACTGAGTTACGGCCTTCTGTTTGTATTATTCCAAGAATTGTCTGAGGTTAAGCCCTGTCACTTAAGGATCAGGAGTACATAGAAGTACATTAGAAATGGAGTTGTGAGGTCTGCTAAATATCACTTGGCTTAATTTATCCATAAGCTGGTTCACACTGTTAAGTGAGCTGTAGATTGCTAATCTATGTTAATATTTTCTAAGTGCATTTATGTGTACCTGAGTAGTAATTTCCTTGTGATTTAACTTTGATTAGAGAATTCTCTGATCCATAGTGTGTCATATTTTTCATAAAAGGTTTTTAGACTATGCTGTGAGACAGAGGCTTAGCTACACAGGTTGTTGTTACTTAGGGTAATATTCACGTGTAACAGCGTCAGTGGCATACTATTTTTAATACCTGTATGTGTTAGAGTTCAGCTGTTACTGATCTATTTATATCTCTATCAGCTGTTGACTGTTTTAAGTAATTAATTGGCAAAGAACTTTATTTTTAAGAACTTTAGCCCGTAAAGGGAAGTCTTATATCAGTTCCCTGACTGAAAAAAGTCAAAGCAATTACATATTTATGCTATATTCTATGAATTTAACAATAATAGCTGCCATTTGTTTAATAGTTAGTATGTAAATATACTGTGCTAAATACTTAACATGCTTAACATAATTTAACCTTTATCACAAACACTGAGGTATGTACTGATATTATCCTCAATTTATACATAGAGATTTATAAATATCTCTTTATAACTAAAGAGATGTTTAGAGAGGTTAAGAAACATGCACAAGGTCACACAATAAATTAGAATGTAATGGAACTGGAATTCAAACTTTTAATGTGTGTCTGTTTCATATAGCATATTGTTATTTAGATGTAATACAGTTTGGGCTATCCTATGTTAAATCAAAACTTTGTAACTTCCATTCTAGAGTATGAATTATTTTATTTATTCTATATTAAAAAAAATCTATTTGTGACTTGTGCCTACTGGAACTTTCTGACAGAGAATGAATGTTATAGAATAGAAAAGATGGGATTATAGTACAGTTCAAAATGTGATTTGGCTGTAAAGATTTGGGAGTTAGCTGCTTAAGTGGAATAAAGCCTTGAGTCTCTGTTTTAGGTGTTTATTTAGTGAGAAATGGTATATGAGACAGAAATCTTAATTTGGTAAGATGTTTAAACTGGGCTTCAGAAAGAAAAGAAGGCTTTTAACAAGTCAACAGTGTGGGTGGTTGGAAGCGGGTCCAAGAACAGCATAAGCAAACACACAGAGGCTGGGCTTCTATAGGGAATTTCCAGTAGATAAGCAAGGATGGAATGGCTAGTATTTTTAGGAAGAGTGGAAGATCAGGTTAGCTGGGCTGATTGGGGTCGTTTTGAAAGTTATCACTGCTCTAGGATTTGATTTTGAAGGCAGCAGAGGGTCAATAGCTCTTTTATAAAGAGAAATAAAGTAATCAGGTTTGTATTTTAGGAAGTAACTCTAGCATCATTGTGGGAGGAGGAAGAGTGTGGAGTCATAGCCATCACCTTGGCAACTGTTACGGGCCTGGGTTAGAGGAACAGTAATGGGAAGGGAAAGGCTGTGTGGAATTGAGAGATTGTTCTGAATCAGAATTCGTAAGAATTGGTTACATGTTAAATACCCTAGGAGGTTATAGATATTACTTATTACTAATAGTATTTGTTATAACTACTGTTTTGCATTTGCTCTAAGTGGCTTCTGATAGTCATATTCATTCTATTACTAGAATGTGGATGATGGCTGAATTTCTGTCCAGAGGTATTCAGGAAATGGTGGGTAAATGATGGAATGAGTCTGGCTTGTAAATGTTGTATTCATGAAATATTTATTTAAAATACTTATTTTGTGCCTATTCATAGCAGGCATTTTGTTAAAGTCTAGTAATATCACTAAGAAGGAATATCACTGATCTTGAACTTCAAGGAATTTACCATAGTCACGAGGAGGCCAGTAGGCCTTCTTTGCTGTTCTTACTTTCTGTTTAAATCTTTGGGCATATGATTGAACTCCGAACCTTATCTATTATTGATGTGGTATACTGCTTATTTCACAGTATTCTGAAGTTTAGATGAGGTAATGTATATAAAGTGCCTAGCATAGTCCCTGGCATAAGCTAATGCTTGTTCCCTTTTAAATGCTTAAGCAAGCATTTTAAAAAGCTGTGAATATTCCTTTTGGAGGCAAATGGACTATTTGCATCTTTTAAAATTTCTGTTGAGTTTGTTTGCCAAATAAACTGTTTTATGTGTGGGCAGTTTCCCCCGCTAAATAAGATATAGATTCCTGTGTTTTACCAGTTTTACCAGTCTTAATGGAAAATGTTTTTGAAAGTCTCTCCCTCTCCCCTACCTCTTAGTGACTATATAAATCATTATCAGCTGTCCTTAGATCAAGCCCATTGTGTGCATTCTTAAACAATATATAAGGCTACATCTTTTAAACATAATGACCTTGTTTTATATTTTCCACAAATGTGATCACAATGATTTCTGTGGATGAGTTTTTTTAAATTTTTAACTATCAGGGATAAAGAGTGGTGGTGCAATTATTTTGTTGTTTCAGCTGATCTCAGGATGGTTTGAGCTCACATTTTGTAAGGAAAATATTGACCTATCAAATACAGTCAGAGTATTGTGTATTTAAATATCACAATATCCTCTTGTTCTATCCTTAATATGCTAATGGCATTTTAATAAATATGTACTTATTTTAAATATTGGAATTAAAATTTTGACATTCCTTGAGGTAATTAGAAACCTCTTGGGGTCTAAAAGATTGAATTTGGAATCAGTATTTGTTCTTTAAGACCAATTACTAAGTTAAATGCATCTTGCTGTGATTAACACACCATTAGGGGAGAAAATAATCAGAATTTCTTTGTCAACCCATCAGTTGGGATGTTGAAAATAGATTAATCTCCTCTAAATTAGAATTTGGTGTAGGCATTCAATAGTCTTATCTCTGAGAACTATAATGTTCTGATGATATGTTTATTTTTTATCTTGCTGAGCTTCAGAAGTCTAATTTACCTTGTCCTAAATCCTAGTGAAAGATTGTCACAATTTGATTGTATATTTAAAGGATGTAATCATTCTAGCTATGTTTTGTATGTTTTGTAGTGTTCTCATTAAATTTTAAAAATTTCTCCTTTCTACCTTCTCTACTTTTGTTCTTCATAATCTTTTCTCTGTTCCTATGTAGAGAGATAGACTTACTTTTTCTCCTCTTTCTCTTGTGAGCTAGCTCCACAAGAAAAAAATTGCTGTACATTGAATGTGTCTGGAATGTCACTTGGAGATGGAAAAAAGTCCTGGCAAATTCCTAACATTCATAAGACCTTTGGATATATGTTGACAAGTTCCTTCTAGTTTACATGTGAAATTTTATTTTGGCAAGAACATTTTACCACTTTTCGATGTGTTTTCCTATAGCTTATGAATAAAACTTTATGTTTCCGCAATCATTGTCACAACTTAAAATTTCCAGCTTCTGAAACACATGGTACTTTGCTAGTCAGGAAGCTAAGAAGGTTATGCAAACAAATTTGCATATGATATGCATATAAAGACTTTTGTATACTCTAAGAAATAACTAAATTATTGGTGAAAAAAATGTACAGATCAGGGATCTCCCTATTTCTAGTGACTCCCACTGCAGTCCATCCTACACGCAGCTGTTTGCTTATCAGAGCTGTTAGAATAATCTCCCTAAAACAAATCCTTTGGTAGTGGCTTCTCTTTTAAGAAATCTCAACTCCTTAGTCCAGTGCGCAAAGCCCTCTCTTACAGCTTCACTCTATCATTTCTTCTTTTGTTTTTTGTTACCCTCTGGGGCTGGGCCTTACTTATATATATAAATGTACTGCAGTAACCTGTTTCTCTTCTTCTTCCTCCTTCTCTTCATCCTCCTCCTACTTGCCTTTCATTCAGATCACCATCCTCACTCATAAGTGCATCCTTAGCAACTGACGGTGCCTAACTTATTTCTCACCAGCCTCCCAATATTTTGGTACTTAATTCATACTCTCTTAATTTATTGTCAGTGTAGAGTTACTCAGCATTTGATTTTATAGATGTGTGATCTCTCTGAGATAGGTGCCAAGTAAATGTTATAAACTGATTTGCCTTAAAGTTGGAGTTGAAACTGGCTCTTTCTATTCTAATTGCTTCATGAAAACTTCATAAATAAAGTGAGATTTCATAAGTTTGGACTCAAAGACCAGAGAGTGTTTAGTCAAAGTGGTAGATGGGGCAGGCATTATGGAGTTTTTGAAAGAGTAACAGTGTCAAAGGCAATCTACTTAATATATCTGAACATCAGTTTCTTAATCTAGAAAATGGAGTTGGTAATATCTACTTAGTAGGATTGTTTTGAGGATCAGAAGTGTCTACATGTACCAGGTAGTCAATAAATGGTAGCTATTATAGATTAGGGACTGGTTCGGCCCAAGAAAAGATTTGTAGGTTGAAATATGGCTAATGGGAGTAGTGTAATGGAAAAAGTCAGAGAAGGAACTTCAAAAACTGGTTTCCTTCACCAGGACTGTTAAGCTAGCATGAACTGTCTGAAGCAATTAATTTGGAACTCTGGAGTCTAGTCAGACACTTGCAGTATCCAGTGGAGTGCTTAATGGAAAAAGAAACTGGTAAATTTTCAAAAATTTTTATGTTTCTCATAGTGGCTACCATCTCCCATCTTCCAGCTTTGTGGCAGCAGCTGTGAATATGGTGGCCTGTGGTGCCTGGTGTGACTTGCTTATCCTTTAGAAATTGGGGTTGTGTGTTGTGATCGCTGCTTTTGGTTGCTGAGGGGCCAGCACAGAAGCTGGCCATTTCAAACTCTACAGGCCTAGTGGCTTCCCTGGCATCTGCCAAGGGGATTTAAAGAGATAAACACCCCTCCCTGCTTTTTTCTTATTGGAACCTTGGCATTTAAGGAAATCTCTGTCAGGTCACTGGCTGACCACAGAGATAACAGAACAGTGACTTCAGTGACAACACACAATAAGGAATATGGTCTTTGCCCTCCCCTCACTCCTCCCAAAAGTTTGGAAAACTCAGTAAACAGACTACTGCAGACTTCATCAAGAAGCAAAAGTAAATCCCTAGAGAAGGGAGAGAGCCTAATTTCTAGAGTTACCACATTATGATATACAAAATGTCTCATTCTCAAAAAAGGATTACAAAACATTCAAAGTATTAAGGAATTATGGCCCATTCACAGGAACAAAGAAATTGATAGAAATCAATCCTGAGGAAGCCCAGACATTAGACTTATTAGACAAAGACTTTAACTATTTTAAGTATGCTCAGAATTCTGAAAGAAACTGTGGACAAAGAACTGAAGGAAATCAAGAGAACAATGTGAACAAGTGGGGAATATCAATAGAGGGATAGAAATTGTAAAAAGCACAATAGCTGAAATAAAAATTCGATGGAAGATTCAGTTGCAGAATTGAAGAGGCAGAAGAAGGATCAAAAACTTGAGAATAGGGCGATTGAAATTACCCTGTCTGAGGACCAGAAAGAAAAGATGAAGAAAAATGAAGAGTAACAAAAGGACTTATGGAAGACCATCAAGTATACCAACATATACATTATGGAAATTCCGGAAGGAGAAGAGTAAGAGAAAGGGACAGAAAAAAGTATTGAATATTCAGAAGAAATAATCACTGAAAAGAATATTATGGTTTTAGATCTTATATTTAGGTTTTTGATCCATTTTGTTAATTTTTGTATTTGGAGTGAAGTATGGGTCCAACTGCATTCTTTTGCATGTGGTTATCCAGTTGTTCCAGCACCATTTGTTAAAGAGACTATTCTTATCCCATTAGATGGACTTGGCACCTTTGTAGAAATTCAGTTGGCTATAGCTGTACAGGTTTGTTTATGGACTCTTAATTCTGTTCCATTTATGTCTGTCCTTGTGCCAGTACCTCATTGTTTTGATTATTGCAGTTTTATAGGAAATTTTGAATCCAAGAAGTGTACATCCTCTAGTTTTGTTCTTTTTCAAGATTGTTTCGCTTATTCAGGATCCCTTGCAATTCCATTTTAATTTGAGCATCAGCTTTTCCATTTCTGTATAAAAGGCTATTGGAATTTTGATAGGGATTGCATTGAATCTGTAGATCACTTTGGTTAATATTGACAAAAACATTAAGTCTTCCTATCCATGAACATGGAATATCTTTCTATTTGTCTTTAATTTCTTTCAGCAGTATTTTATAGTTTTCAGTGTACAAGTCTTTTTATCTTTTTGGTTAAATTTATTCCTAGGTATTTTAGTTAGATGCTATTTTAAATGGAATTGCTTTCTTAATTTTTTTGGGGGGGGGGATTGTTCATTGCTGATATATAAAAACACAACTGATTTTTATGTGTTTATCTTGTTTTGCTGTAACATTGCTGAATTTATTTATTAGCTCTGGTTGTTTTCTTGTGGGTTCTATGGGACTTACCATATATAGAATCGTGTTATCTGTGAATAGACATAGCTTACTTATCCTTTTCCAATTTTTTTCCCCTTTTCAACTTTTATTTCTAGCGGTGCCTTACACAGAGTCTTTAAAATAATTTGTTTTCAATTAAGTTGACATTCAATATTATATTAGTTTTAAATGTACAGTATAGTGGCTAGACATTTATATAACTGACAAAGTGATCACCCCGATAAATCTACTACCCATTTGACACCATACATAGTTATTACAATATTAGTGACTATATTTTCTATGCTGTACTTTATATCCCTGTGACTGTTTTGTAACTGTCAATTTGTACTTCTTAATCCCTTTGCCTTTTTTCACCCAGCCTCCCAACCCCCTTCCACTGGCAACTATTTATTTGTTCTCTGTACCTATGAGTTTGTTTCTGTTTTGTTTGTTCATTTATTTTGTTTAATTTAGATTCCAGATGTCTATTTGTCTTTCTCTGTCTGACTTATTTCACTTAGCATAATACTCTTTGGGTCCATCTGTGTTGTCACAAATGGTAAGATTTCATTCTTTTTTATGACTGAGTAATATTCCATTATATATATGTACCACATCTTTTTCATCCAGTCATCTATTGATGGATACTTAGTTTGCTTCCATATCTTGGCTGTTGTAAATAATGCTGCAGTGAACATAGGTTGTGTATATCTTTTCGGATTAGTGTTTTGGATTTGTCTATTCCTTTCAAATTTGGATGTGTTTTATTTCATTTTCTTGTGCATGGCTAGAACTTCTAGTACAGTATTATGCAACCGTGGTAAAAGCAGGCTTCCTTGTCATATTTCTGATCTTAAGAAGAAAGCTTTCAGTCTTATGTTACTAGTGTGTTTTTCATAAATGTTCTTTATCATGTTGAGGAAGTTTTCTTCTGGTCTTACCTTTTATCTTTAAATGGTGTTGGATTTTGTCAAATATTTTTTTTGCATCAACTGAAATAATTGTTTGGATTTTTCCCCCCCTTTTTTCTATTAATGTGGTATATTGGTTGACTTTCTTATTTTGGACCACTGGGATAAATCCCACTTTTTTAGCCAGTGGCAGCTTTTTAAGCTTGGGTTAGTTCCAAGTTAGGCTAAACAGAGATAAGAGCCTTGCGTCAGTCCATCAGGCAGCCCCCAGACAGGTTAGAACAGATAAACACAAAAATTTGAGATTTAGGTCTGCTCTGCTCACTCTGGAACCAGGTACCAAGGTCCTGCACTGGGAATGCAGAGTCATGGCTTAGAGACTTTTGTTGTTCTGGAGAAGGGGATGGAACAAGGGTAAGTAATACCATAAAGATTTCCTACCATTTTTAAGTTTTTGATTCAGTGTTCCTTTGGCTGCTGTGAACGTATTCCAGAGTTCTAACAAAGATATTTCTGACAGTTTCTGCTTGTTTTTCAATGTTTCTGAAGAGAGCTAGGAGCTTAGAGCTGCCTACTGCGCTACATTGCTGATGTCACTTTCTTAATTTCTTTTTGACTTTTAAAAATTTCTTCCTTTTTACCTTTCATTTCTCTTAATGCATTATATTTAGGCATTCATGACCTTCTAATTTTATATTCATTTCTGAAATGATTTTCCCTTTTATTCCTATGTTTTGAGTTCTTTCACCTTTTCTTTGTAATTGTAATTTGTATTTCTCTTTCATGTTTTGAATTATTTTCTCAATGCCTTTTAGCTTGTTTTGAAATTGTATAATTTTGATCTGTGCTCAAGGTCTGTCTATCTGTAGGGATGTTATTCTGTTCTTTAGTCTCATTTTTTCTTAAAATAACTGTATGGGATGGGACCTTGACATTTTTCTGTTGCTCATTTTTATGTGAAATTTGTTTTCCTGAACTTTTACAAGGGGTCATGATTCAGAATAACTTTTCTAATGTCACAGAGCTCCCTCTTTTGGGTGTTTGTTCGTTTGTTTGCTTTTGTTTTTGTTTTTATTTTTATTTTTTCATAAAATGTTAAAAAAGTATGGGGACTTTTTCCCATCTCCACTTTTATCTAGACTTTTATTTCCTTGTAACTGTATTTCTTGTTTTGCTCAATTTTCTACACTTTGCGGCTTTCCCTCAGTGTAGGGCCTTGTTCTGGAAGGCAGCTTTGTTGAGAGGTTAATTTTAAGAATTTATATGACTCAGACTGCTCCAGCCTTTTCCAGAACTTAACCTGCCACTCTCTTGTTATTAGATTGGGCTAAACCTTTCTAATTTTCAGCTTCTCTTCTCAAACTGACCATCATACTGTCCAATAAATACCTATTGACTATTTTGATGTTCTCCTCAAGTCCCTCAAATGCCCCATTGCTTCCCTATGCATCCTCCGGCACAGATGCTGATTTCATGCAGATTGTGTAGCTGTTGATGGTTTTCCCCACTCACTTGTATTTTGAGGTACATGTGGATACCTTGTCACCTACTTTTGTTATAAATGTTGTCTATGGGATTTTGGTTTTGCTATCTTAGTCACTCTAATTTTAGGTGGTGATTTCAGGTAGATTAAAAAGATATGATACAGCATCTGGCATCTAGAATCCATATTTCATTCTGTGTTCACATTTTTAAAACTCCTCTGTGTGGACTTAAGAGTTTCTGACCTCTGGGCTTTGGCATGTCTACTGTGTCTGCTTTGTTCAAATGGCATAAATTTTTTGGCGTTTGGATATTGCGAAACTTATCAGTGTAAAAAGGGCTAGAAAAAAACATTTCATTATTATAGTGGAAATAAAAGTATTTGCTGTTTGTAACAAAGTTGAAAGTGATTCAAAATGTATTTGCTTATGGAATGAGCATCAGGACTTTTCTGTTCATTCTGAAATGTTTAGAAGGCCAAAGAGCAAATTATGCAACCTGTGAAGTGCTGTACCTGTGTTGTATCATTAAAATAAGCATAATGATGATGCAGAGATGAGGAAAAGTGACCGATGGGGCAGAAACAACCTTTCAGTTCAAGGATCACTATCAATGCCTGATTTCTGGGAGTTAACATTCATTTAGGGGAAAGAAAGCAAAGGGTTAATTCAAGGTAAAGCCTGAATACAGTGAAAGGTGAAATTTGGCCACAAGCTACAGAAAGTTTTATAAATTCAGTGCTACTTACATAGCTGTTCAACATCAAAATAAATGGCAGGTGGCTAGTGTAAGTACTAGAGCTGCTTGGACATTCCTTAAGCTATTCGGAAATTAAGATAGTTAAAACTTCAACTGATTTTTTTTTTTTAGCGTAGCCAAAACTAATTTCTTCCCCTGGTGAGGGGAGAGGGGTGGGTAGACTGATGGAAGGTTATCAGCATAGAGGAGAAAGATTTTTCTGGTTTGAAAGTGACAAAGGACCAACTAACATACTTACAGGAAATACAAGCCAGGGACTGTAAGCACAATCCTTTCTCTGTCCCTTGCAAACAAATTAACTTCTTTATATGTACCTTGAGGAACCTAACCTAATTTTAAATTGAGTATCTTCTGTTCAGTGTAGACCTAATAATAACAGATTGTTTCATAGGTGGTGCAGAGACAGTTTTTATATCAATCTTTCAGAACTGCCAAGGGCAGAAAGTTAAATTGTATCAATGAAAATATTTCTGCAGGAAAGTAAACCAACACTGTCTAGCTATGTACAAGTTCAGAGGCTTCGGGGCATGAGTGGAGGTTAGTGTGGCTGAGAGGGATGAGGAAAGAGAATGGTGGAAGTGAATGAGTTTGGAGAGGAACCCAGGAGCCAGATCAGGGCTTTATAGTCTGTAATGGTAAGAATGCTGGATTTTATTCTAAAGTGTGTGGAAGCCATTAGCTTGAGAGCAAAAGAAGAATGAGCAACTAATGTAAATGATATATTCAAGCTAAAGGAATGCCAAAAATACCACGGAGTGTTTTGGACAGTAATATAGACATGTCAAAATGAAAAGAACCTGGGTTAATATTAATTTAAATTTTTTTAATTTGAAAATTTGTGGTTTTAGAGTTGTGTAAGAGTTACAGATATGAGGTATTGAGATACACACACATACACACACACATTGTTTTCCAAACAGTTTGCTTAACAGTACTGAACCTTATTTCATATATTCTTATTTCTAGTCTGTTCTCTTTAATGTTTAAAATGAAATGCTGGTAGCTGCCCACGAAATTGATTTAGTACCGCTAATGGATCAGAACTTGAAGTTTGAAAACCATTGTAAATCTAGTGTAGTTTCTTTATTTGGTTTGCCAAGGCACACATTACTGCAAATAATCACCCAGAATCCAGATATTGCTGCATTTCCCAAGAATATATTTATTAAAAAGCAAAAGCCATACTCCCTTATATAGTGTAACAGTAGGTTCCACTGCTGTGTAGGAAAAATTGCGAGGATATTCCTACTTGAGTGTATTGCCTGTGCTATTCTCCCTGGTAGAAAATGTTTAGGCCTGTAAATTTCAAATAGACTTGTAAAATATCAACACAATTTTCTTTATTGTGGTCTGCAATTAAATATACAAGCTGTTAGCCAAAGTAACAGTTGATCTCTTTTGAATTATAAATGGAGAATAAGTCATTTATAGACAGCCTGCTGGCCTTTAAATTGCCACCTAGGAATTAATAAAATGTCATTTTCATATTTTCTGCAAATTGTTTATTTTGTTGTGTTTCATTTTGGATGAGAACTTGTGGGAGGAGTGAAGGATAAATGAAACATAAAGGTCAATGTGAAGTCATGGGAAAAATGGTCCTTTTAATTCTATTATTTGAATCTTTGCTCCTGTGTTTCATAGCTCTGTGACCTTTAGAAAGATACTTGCCTGTGCCTCACTTTTCTCATTTATAAATGGAATATCTTTATGTCATAGCTTTAATGTTAAGGTTAACATTAAATGAGGGCCTGGTGATGTTACGTGTATTTTAATAAATATTAGGGTTTTTTTCCTTTCCTTTCTTCCTTAGGAAACAATTCAGTGAAAATATGTTTCTAGAATAAGCAGAGTTGGCGAGTGTAGAAAAATTCAAAAAGAAAGGTACATCTTTTTTTATTGGTTGTTCTCTTCTTAGGTAGTCTACCGTGTGTGCTCGCAGTTGTTCCTAATTTTTTTTAGGTTAGGTAGGTGATAAATGGGTAAGGCTTCCTGTGCTTCTTCCTATCCCTTCCCTTTTTAAAGAGAGAAGATTACCTAAGTGATGAAAGGCAAGTTTGGAAAGCCAGGAAGTAGTACCTTCGTAGTTGATTCCCGTATTTTGGTTTCTAGTGTCCCCAATCTGCTTTATCACAGAGGATTTACTGAAGGTGTGTTGGTCCTGATATCAAGTATGTTAGCTAACTAATAGCTATTAATTATAAGTGTTATCTAAGACCAGTTGTCCTTGCCTGTGGAATAAACAACACTTCCTTTGATTCAACCAGACATCCTAGGAAAATTACCAAGTCAGAGTGAAATGGAAAGGTAGAATTTTGTCTAGCTGGCTTTTTTTCTTTAAATAACGGCTTTATTGAGATAGAATTCATGTACCATAAAATTCACCCTTTTAAAAAAAGTGTACAATTCAGAGGTTTTTTAAATATATTCACAGAGTTATGCAACTATCACCACTGTATAATTTTAGAACATTTTAATCATTCCAAAAAGAAACTTTACACATTAGCAGTCATTCTCACCTACCCTATCCTCCATTCCTTGGCATTTCAGCAGTTGCAATCCATAATATACTTTTTGTCTCCGTGGATTTGCTTTTCTGGATAGTAAATATAAATGGAATTCTGTAATATATAGTCTCTTGTGACTGACTTCATCTATTTAGTATAATGTCTTAAAGGTTCATGTTGTAGTGTGATTTTGTACTTCATTCCTTTTTATTGCCAAATAATATAACATCATATGGATATACTACGTTTTGTGTACCTATTCATTGGTTGATAGACTTTTGGATTATTTCTACTTTTTGGCTATTATGAATAATGCTGCTATGAACATTTGTGTATGAGTTTTTGTGAGGATATATGCTTTCTGTTCTCTTGAGTATATATTTTGAGTGGAATTCTTGGGTCATATGCTAACATTATGTTTAACATTTCAAGGACCTTATAAACTTTTCCAAAATGATTGTACTATTTTGTCTAGCTAGATTTTAAATCACTTTTTAGGGTTCTATACATACATATACATATATATGTATGTGTGTGTGTGTGTGTGT
>NW_011888976.1:1037604-1044968 GCF_000151845.1 Pteropus vampyrus | reverse complement strand
CACTCTTTAGGAAATGCTGTAGAAAGCTAAGGTAACCCATAACAGGGTTACTGTGTGTTAGTACAATATTATTTCATCAACATAGATTCTTGAAGGCTTCTTTGAAAATTTAAATATCTTTTTAAACTTTAAGGAAATTAAGAAAAATATCTTCATTTTAAGTATTGTTTATTTTGGTATTTGTTGGCTTCAAAAAGTTGACTTGTGTTATGCATGGACTCTTGGGATACAGCTCTGTCACAAGTTGAGTACTGCCTGTTTAAGCATATGCCAGGAAAAAAGAAGATAAACTTTGTCCTATGCTAAAAAGTACTATAAGCTTTTTACCACTTGGAAAATCCTACTAAATTTATACAACACTACTGCATAACCCCTGAATCAAAAAGAAATCAAAAGGAGAATTTCAGACTATGTAGAAAGTCTTTTATACCAAAATGCAGTAAATCCTTAACTCAGATAAAAATTTATAATCTTAAATTCCTTCAGTAGTAAAGAAGGAAGACAAACAATGAAGAAACTTGGCACTTAGAAGAAATCAGAAAAAGAACAACAAAGAAATTAGAAAAAGCAGCAGCAGAAATTAATGAAATTAAAAACTCAAGAAGGGATAAACAAACCCAAATGCTGGTTCTGCTTTTTAAAAATAGATAATTCATAAGCCTTGATTCATTTATTAGGTTAAAAAAATACTAGCAAAATTATACAAGATAAAGAATGAAAAAGGAGACATAAACACAAGTACAGGATATACTAAGAGAATTCTAAGAGACTCATGACAACTTATGGTAAAGAAAAAAAAATCTAGAGAAAATTAATGTTTTTCTAGCAAAATTATCACAAGATGTGGAAAACTTGAATAAATCAATTTTCTTAAAAGACTAAAAAGTTTTTGAAGATTGACCAGAAACAAAGGTATTCACAGCTGAATTTGATCTTAGTCTTAAAAAGCAGGCGGAAAAAAATGGCATAGATAATAGAGGCTCTGTTTATCTCTCTGGTGACCAAATCAAAGTTGTGACGGAAACAAGGAGCAGCAGCAAGGAAAATTCACCTGGGATATAGAGGAATAAGCCATATAACTAGGGAGAAATCTAAGAAAGCACTCTGCAACGGCAGAAGGTAGGACAGAGCAAGGACGCTGGGCTGTCTGGTCTCGGGCGGCTAAATGAGACCGAGGCAGCGGCAGCTACAGAAGCCTCTTAAAGGGGCCGTGCCTCGAGCGGATTTTCGCGGTGATGAACCTACTCTCTCTGAGCACCAGTGTTCATTTAGCTGCACTCAGGGGGCACCAGAGACTTCCAGGGAGACATTGTCAGAGTGAGGGCAGAGGCGAGACTCGCTCTGTACAGAAGTGCTGGCAGTATCCATTGTTCACTGTTGAGCCCTCTCCCTCCCAGTGCATGAACACAGCGATGCCATAGCCCTGACGTCATCAAACTGGATAACAGAGGTCAATCCTCCCAGAGTATTCCCTGAAACCCCGCCTCCCCCAACTCACGGCCCCACTCAAGCTACATCCAGGTGTATCCTCAGCGAATCAGGTGCTCCTTGCTGAGCAGTGCTTAAACACACTGGAGGCAGCTGGCCTCTGTTTCTGGTGTGGCCTTTTGAGGCAACTGTAAGCACAGCATCTATGGATAGCTTGCTGAATCTTAACAGGTGGACCTGGAAAGGTAACGGCTTGGGCTAAATTTGGTCTGCAGCTGAACCCCTCTCAGGACTGTGCCACTGGACACCTACTTCACAAAGCCACACTGATAAGACTAGGAGACTTAAGAGCTTTGCTTAGTACATAGAAACATTCACAGAAAGGCAGCCAAAATGGGAACACAAAGAAGCAGAAACCATATGACAAAACAGGATAGAGATCCAGATAAAATGGAGTCGAGTAATCTAAGAGATGCAGAATTCAAAACACTAGTTATAAAGATGCTCAATGAACTTCTGGGAAGTGTAGATAAATTCAGTGAGAACTTCAACAAAGAGATTGGAAATGGAAATTATAAAAGGGAACCAGTCTGAAATGAAGAACACATTATCTGAGATGAGAAATATGTTAAATGGAATAAACAAAGAAATCAACAAAGTGAATAAAGAAAAGGGATCAAATGCCCTATCTAGAGGATGGGAAAGCCAAGGACACTCAATCAGAATGGCAAGAGATAAGATGCCAAGACTATAAAAATAATTTAAGGAGTACATGGGACCCTATTAAGTGTCAAAATATCTGTCTGATCAACGTACCTAAAGGAAAACAAGATGTTGAACAGCTGGTTGAAGAAATAATGATGGAAAACTTCCTGAACCTGGTGAAGGAAATGAACATAAAACTCCAGGAAGCTCAGAGAATTCCAAAAATCAGGGATCCAAAGAGGCCCACACCAAGACACATCGTAATTAAAATACCAAAGGTTAAATACAAAGAAAGAATATTAAAAGCAGCAAGAGAAAAGCAAATAGTTACCTATAAGGGAACACACATAAGACTGGCAGCTGATTTCTCAAAAGAAATTGTGCAGGACAGAAGGGCTTGACACAAAATATTCAACATGATGAAGACCCAGGATCTTCAACCAAGGATACTTTATCCTGCAAAGCTATCATTCAGAGTTGAAGGACAGATAAATAACTTCCCAGACAAAAATAAGCTAAAAGAATTTATCACCACCAACCCAGTATTACAGGAAATGTTGGAGGGACTTCTTTAAGAAGGAAAAACATGTATCAAAAATATAAATAAAGAATGGTAACAGCTACATTCCTGTCAATAAGTACCTTAAATGGAAAAGAATTAAGTGCTCCAACCAAAAGATAGAGTGGCTGAAAGGATAAGAAAACAAGACCCCTACATATGAAAAGGAAGGGGATGGAAAAAGATATTGTTTTGATGGACTTAGAAGGTATTTAAGTCAGAGAAAGATAAGCATTATATGATTTCACTTATATGCGGAATCTAAGGAATAAAAAGAACGAACTAATCCAAAACAGACTCACAAATATAGTGGACAATTTGGTGACGGACAGAGGGGAGGAAGGGTTTGAGGGGCTGGGAGAATGGGGTGAAGGGCAAGTACAAATTAGTAGCTGATGGATGGTCACCGGGATGGGGAGCACGGCATAGGGAATGCAGTTAGCATTGATATGTTGGCTCGGTGGAGGGTCAGGGGAGGGAGGGAGCAATTGGGGGGATCGTTTTATGAACTATATAGATGCCTAACCAATGTACTGTATACTTGAAACTAATTAAAATAAATAAATTTAAAAATAAGCCAATGAGAACTATCACTCCACAGTATGCTAGAGGAAAGTGGTAAATGAATCCACATACCTAGAGAAAGGATTCCTCCCACCAAATAAATAGGTAAAAACATGATCCCTGGGGATGAGAGTAGCAAATTGAGTCTAAGGCAGGAAATATATAAATTGAGTCTAGAAGATTTTGTCATTATCAGAAACCAATGAAGCTATCTAAGACTGCTGGGGTTCTGTCAGAAGGACTCAGGAATTAAATCAAATATTAATAACAGCAGTGGATTGAAATAGATCAGATATGTTTAAATCCATGAATTTACAATGATTTTAAAAAGAAGATTCGATCACCTTTGTAAGAACTTAAGAAACCCATTTATCATTCTTAAAACAGGAGAAGAGAATAAAGCATTTATGCTACCTTTCCTGTAGGAATTCCACCTGAGATAGTTTTTATTACTGAGATCCAGCTCACAAAGACAGAATGATACAATATCAATTAAAAAATATTTTTCAGAATTAAGAGTATTTGTCTGTTCATCTAACTTTCCCTGCCTCGGTTATAGCTTTAAAAAAAAAAAAAAAAGTCTGAATCAGAAGCTTTATGAAGCAAAAGTTCAGGAGTGAAAGTTTAGTAACTGTTTTATCTTAGATTATAGTCAAAAGGCAATTAAGTGATTTCCCAGTCTGGGGAATTATTAACACCTCTGTAGGAAATGTTAACACCTCTCATTTAGGTCTTGGTTTTTTAAATATTTCTTTGGCTTTTATGGCCTTACTCATTGTATTTTCTGTTGTTGCCAGTCATTTCAAGAGATCCTTCAGACAGCTCAAACATACATAGATTGTATTGACTTTCTTCCGCAGGGCAGGAATGGGGATAGAACCAGACTACAATATAATTTAAAAGTTTTAGTTTCTAGTCTAGGGCCTTAAACAATTTTTAAATTTATCAGAGTAAACATTGGTCCTTTAAGTGATGTTTGTGTGAAGAGACAATAGAAAAGGCCGACTACATACCATAAAGTAAATATATTAACTCAAAAGTAAATAAATAATCTGTACAAGGTAATAGAGAAAAACCCCACACAAATGGCAGTAAGCTCGTGTAGTCTTAATTCTGATTTTTAGTAAAACCTCATAACTACAGCAGGTAATTGCAGATTTTTCTTCTGCAAATACCTTGTTTCCCCAATTCAGACACCTTTTTTTCATGTTTTAACATTTCTGAAATTTGCATGTGTCATACAATGCATGTGTATTTTTAATGTGGCAATGTACCTATGTCCTCCTTACCCTGCCTGAGAAACTTTTAAATTGTGTGTTTTACAATCAATTTTGTCTTTGAATTTTGGAAGTACAATAATGTTCTGGGTAAATTTGTTTTTACAGTACTTCATAGACTACAGCAGCATTTTTCACAGTATTTTTTTTATAATGCCATCTGTGCAATCTATATAATACCATAATTACACAAGCCTGTGTTAAGTGTTCCTAAAAAGGGGACAAGAATGCTCAAATGGTTAAATAAGTTTGGGAAATGCATCATGAGGGACAGAAAGTCCATTAAGCTCCAAGAAAGCCTATGGTTAAAATATTTTTTAACTCTTTTAACTTCTTTTAACCAAATATTTTCTAAACTCATCTGACCCCCAAATCCTCTTTTTGTTAACATCTACCGGCACTCCATTTGGGGAAATACTGCTATGTAGAACTGGTTATTATAAGTGTATTTTTTTCCCCACCAGGTTGCTTTAAATACTTGCCTATCGCATATTAAAGTGATAAATAACTTTCTGTGCATCTGGTTTTCACAAGAACCTTTTCAAAGGCAGGGTTAGTTAGACTAGATTGTTAGTGTAGTCAGACATGGTCTTTAAATGCCTTCATTAGTGCAGCAACTCTGTATTAGCCCTTGGTTCATCTCACAGTCTGTTTATCAGTTCAGTTGCTGGGCTTCCGGACAATATAGCTATAGTCCCATGTAACATATCACAGTTATCAGCTTGGCACTGTAACTCACTATACTTATTTTTAAAAAGCAACTTTATTATCAACTTAAATGTATTGGTAAAGTGTCAGTATTGCTAGATCTTCTTGTGTTGTATACTTGTATTTATTGTAGCTTATTTATAGCACATCTCTGGGGGAGCCATAGAGCTGGGATAAATCTATCCTTTCCCTGTCTGCTGCCAGGGAAGTTCTTTAACATATTCAATAAGCATATATTAAATGCTTGCTTTGTACCAGAAGCAACCAATCCTTGCTGCCTTCAAACAGTTGAATCTAACTATTGTGTCAATGATGAGAATATTCAAAATACAGTGTGCTTAGTGTTATAATAAGTAGATATAGGAGGCTCTGGGGATACCTAACTGAGCTTTGGTGAAGGAAGTAGAAAGTCTGAGCCTGGAGGATAAGTAGCATTTGATTATGCAGGCCGGGGGACAAAGGACATCTCTAATATAGAGGGCAGCTAATATAGAGGTAAAAGGCATGCTTGTGAAAAGTGAGGTATTTGAAGATAAAAGTAGCTTTGTTTTAGTATAGGATATTTGTGATAACAGGATGGAGGATGAAGCCCGAAAGGAAGGAAGGAGCCCAGTAGTTTATGGTGGTCAATGCTGTTTGGTTGAGAATTTAAAATGCTGTCCCATCTATGGTTCCTGATCAGTTAGCACTTTGCATATAATAAATTAGTTAATGAAAATTAATATTGAGTAAACTATACTAAATTACTTAAATTTAATGTGCATTTCCAGATGACAAGTAATCATATTACCTCATGTTTATAATACCATCTTGATGATTCATGAGCCTGATTACTTAATCAATTACCTTCCTATAAATTCATTAGCTCTATTCTTTGAAACCAGTTTTATTGAGAAACAATTTATGTACAACATCAATTTCACATGAACAATTTAGTGAGTTTTAACAAATGTATAGTCAGATAACCAGCACTCTTCTAGTCATGATAAAGGATATTTTCATCACCCTGCATTAACTTTTAATTAGAGTTTGGTAAACAAAATTAACTCTTTGAACCCTGGAAGACATAATATCTGAAGAATAAAGAAAAAAAAAACTATCAACCTTTAAACCAGCCAAAAAAATTTTTTTTTATAAAAACTTCATACAAAGGAAAGCTCTCTGGATAAGTGCTACCTTTTGGGTGGGGGTCTCTTGAAATCTTCAGAAGAAAAAAGAGAAAGTAAGATGCAAGGGTTAAAAGTTGTCTATATAATGACTGGTATGAAGAGGTTTGGGAGTAGAGGAAGAAACAACCACCAAGAAAACAAAACCAAAATTTTAAATACTGACCTGGAAACTTTAGACTTGAATTCCAGCAGACAGCTCTGATACTTAGTGGCAGAGAGTTGTAGAAGTAGTTTCATTTGAGATCTTGGTTTTCTCACTCATAAAATGAGGGAATTGAATGGCATATTCCAAACTGTATTATGTAGAACTTTTAGAGTTTTGTGAGGTATAGATAGGAGTTATGGATTGGGGACAGGAGAATTATGAATAAGGGCTAAATTTTAAACTGGGGAATAGTTAGACTTAGGTTTGATGCCTGCAGATAAGGGGAAAAGTGCATTTCCCCCCACCCCCAGCCCCACCCCACTCCAGTTGTATTTCCCTGTATTCCATTGACCTTTTATTGACTTGTTATAGCATTGGAGATTAGGACACTTTTTGAAACAATTCTATCTGTAGTTCTATCTTGTAATTGTGATTTATTATGGATAGGGATGTGTTTCTCTAGGAGAATGAATACTGTCATTAAACCACCAGATTTATTTTCTTTTCCAGAAGTTATTACATATAAAAATAAAATATATGTTTAGATATGGGAAGTATAAAGACATATATTTTTAAACAATTATTTTATCCATCTTATTTGTTTATTTTAACCAGTGACCCATGGGTGTATTGTTTCCACAATAAAACTTTTTCTACCAGATGGTATGGAAGCCCGGCTCCGCTCAGAGTGAGTATAATTTAGTGTTATGAAGTTTTTGTATTAATTACCTTGGTTAATAATATTCTAGATGATGGTGTACTATTAATACTTCAGAATTATTCTAATGTCAGGAAGTTTATGTAGTACT
>NW_011888976.1:1008582-1037554 GCF_000151845.1 Pteropus vampyrus | reverse complement strand
CATTTCCCCCCACCCCCAGCCCCACCCCACTCCAGTTGTATTTCCCTGTATTCCATTGACCTTTTATTGACTTGTTATAGCATTGGAGATTAGGACACTTTTTGAAACAATTCTATCTGTAGTTCTATCTTGTAATTGTGATTTATTATGGATAGGGATGTGTTTCTCTAGGAGAATGAATACTGTCATTAAACCACCAGATTTATTTTCTTTTCCAGAAGTTATTACATATAAAAATAAAATATATGTTTAGATATGGGAAGTATAAAGACATATATTTTTAAACAATTATTTTATCCATCTTATTTGTTTATTTTAACCAGTGACCCATGGGTGTATTGTTTCCACAATAAAACTTTTTCTACCAGATGGTATGGAAGCCCGGCTCCGCTCAGAGTGAGTATAATTTAGTGTTATGAAGTTTTTGTATTAATTACCTTGGTTAATAATATTCTAGATGATGGTGTACTATTAATACTTCAGAATTATTCTAATGTCAGGAAGTTTATGTAGTACTTTTGGAATATAATGCACTTTAGTTTAATTGGTTTTCATATTAGTTGCAATTCAAGTAAATATTAAGGTCTAAGAAGGTACAGGTTGTTTCCAAATTTAATGTTCTAGCTTATATTTTGATGGGTAGTTGTTTTCCAAAATATTTGGAATATATAAGTTATTGGTGAGTGATAACTGTATTCACTTTGATCTGCATTTAATATATAGGACTTCTTTGACTATGATTGCCTTTGAGGTTAATGCCAGTGTCACAATCTAATAGGACCTTGAGGATGTTGATACAATTAGTAACCTACTTTGATGGGAGTTTTTGGAGGGATTTTCCAATGCTGTAATTTTTTTTTTTATTTTTTTATGCAGCAATAGAAAGATCACTTAGAGGAGGACAAACTTGAAAGGGAAAAATTAGTCAAAATGTAAATGTTGAAATGTAAACATAAGTACATTTCGATTTGTGCTTTTCACAGATTTTCATTATGAAGTGTTGAAGGGAGCTAAACAGTCTTTAAACTTAAGCATTTTTATTTTGGGAGAACACCTTAAATATACTAGAAGCTTGTTTCTGTATCCAACATAATATTTTCTGTTCTTCAAAAGCAGAGAGAAAGATCTGAGGGTAAGAGGTTGAGAGAAGCATCGAATTGAAGGCAAAGTAGATAGAGTAGTGAGTAGGAAAGAGAAAAGGAAAAAGAAAGCAGAGAGGCCCTCCTATTACTGTGATAGTCTGTGCTTTCATTAGAATTATTTTATATTATGCTTCAGTTAGAAGCTATCATTTTTTTTTTTTAGCTTCAAGGATATCTGAAGCAAAACATTTTAAATTTAAAACATTAATGTTTCCTATTCTGAATTGTAGTTCACTATTTAAAATGAAATTAACTTTGGGAACTTTAATGTGACTCAGCTTTTATGACTCAAGAGTTAAGATTTAAAAAATAAGAGTAACTATTAATCAACTAATGAAATATGGCTTCCTAAAGACCATGATGTTTGCATTTGATAATGAGATTTTTCTCATTATATGGAGTCAAAAGCTTTGAGCAATTATATAAAAGGTCGTCTGTGTTCTTCGGTTTTACCTAGTAGGGCACATAAATTTTTTCAAAACCTGTTTCAGTGAATTGTGTCCCTATCCCTCTCATTTCCTCAATGCTTTTCATCTTTGCTCCTGTTTCCTTCTCATTGTTTGGTTTTCCTTATGTGGTTAAGTATTAGTATCATTAAAAATTTATTGCCAGTTTTATTGTACATAATCTAGCTGACTTTCTGGACAAGATGAATTTTGAACAGGCAAGTTTCTAGAGCTGGAAGATCAGAATCGTCATTTGAGGCAGATTGTCCAGTTCAAAGCCTGACTCCACCTGTGCTATGACTTGATCAGGCCTCCCTTTTCTCATTTGAAATTTCTCATTTGGAATTTTATGAGGAGGATTAAGCAAGATTGTTCACTTAAAGAGCTTGGTATAATTACCTGGCACATAATAAACACATGGTATTTCTGTTATTTTAATCTAATATTTTTTAGCAATTAAGATGCTTTCAGGTATACCAGAATGCTTAAGAGTTTAAGGTACATCATATACATTATATAGCATTTCATGTTTTTAGAGTCTTTAGTAGTTCTCAAAATGTTTATTCTTTTTCTTTCTTGATTTTGTATATATCATTTTTAAATGAAACAAATCCCACTACCCTAACACTAAACGATTTTCCTTTTTTGCATTCCTTGTTGCATATCAACTTTTTCTATAATTCAAATAGAATACACCTATATCCAAGATAGTTTTTATAAAATACAAATATATATTACTTATGGAATATTTTGCTGGATTTTTAGACTTTGTTAATCAGATTTTCACAGGAACAGACAATTTTGTACTTGGGTCAGTAAGAAAACTGGATTTAAAAAAACTTCATTTATACCATTTGCTTCTATTTAGACTTTCTTAAGTTCATTCCCCTCTATGTGCATATCTACAGATAAAAGGATATATACCCAAAATGGTCTTCTCTGGGTGCTGGCATTGGGTCATTTTATTTATTTCCTCATGCTTTACTTCATACATTTTTCATAATCAGTATGTATTACTTGTATAGTCAAGAAAAAGAAACTTGTTTAAAGTATCTGTTCCATTTTAATGGGGTAGAGAAAAAAACTGAAGTTGCACTTAAGTTTTAAAAGCATTAGGCACCAGCTTTGTTAGGGCTTTGTGATAGGTTCTGGGGATGCAGAGGTGAATTGGTCATGGTACTGGGCAACACAGACATGAAATCAAAGAAGTAAAGGGTTATGTGGTTTCAATGTGAGTCTGTACAGGATATCATGGGTGCTCAGAATGGGGGTAAGTCCTGGTACTTAATATTCCATTTTATTCAGCATTTTAGTATATTTGTGATTAACTGAATTAAAACAGTTCTTAGGATGTTTGTGGTTACTACAATGGGATTAGAATTGTCGTTCTTATTTTTAAGTCCTTCAAGATCAGTTTCTCAACAGCTTACACATGATTAACTAGTTGAATCTAGGAACTTTACCCAGTTGACCTTCAAACTGACCATCACCAGAGTGATGGATATGGCATGATTAGCAACTTGTAAGGGACATGGGTGGCATCCTTGCTCTTTGCTCCCCCACCAACCTCCCAACCCACATACAGTATCTTACGCGCATTATAAGATAGGAACCCTGGCTTCCTTAGCTGCTGTGTCCTCATGGGAGGGGTTCTAGTGATCAAGTACTACTATGTCCTAGTTACTGTTTTAAGCTCTTTATTTGTATTAAGACATTTAATAACCCTATGTTGTTGGTTTTACAATTATTCCCATTTTATGGATGAGGAAGCTGAGATTTATAAATGATTAGGTAACTTGCCCAAAATTACACAACTGGTAAGTAGAACCAGAATTTGGACTCAGTCAATATAGCTTCTGAGCCTGCATGCTTATACTGTACAGCCTCTCTGTCAGCAGTATTTTATAAGGCCAAAAGACAATTAGTACCAATTAATACTGTCTGTTTACTCTTTAGTTTTAAAGTGATATACTGAGTTTAGTTTTTTACCTAAATCTGAGCTTTCTGTTATTAGTTATGTGAGGTGACTGGGTGGAGAAGAGTAGTACTACTGTTTTGATACATTTCCAAATTATAACTTCCTTCAAGTAGAACATTGCTTTTTATTTCTGTATAGGAATATTTAATTTTAAAAGAACTTAATTTACATATTTGAAATTGAAAATGGATAATTTAAGGAGTACTTCTTTTCTATGTGGAAGTTCTTATAACCAAGTAATTAATTCACCATAGTCCTTATTATTTATTAAGTAGTGGATCCCGAAAGGGCATTTAATACATTTTGGACTTTGAATTTTTGTTTAGAAATATATTATATGTAAAAAGTAGGTTTGTACATTTATTACCTTGTTTTCTAAGAAATCTGTACATTTATGAAGGCTTGAAAAATAATTCACATTGTTTTAACTATATGAAGGCAATATATCAACTTCGGGGTTTAAGATATTCTGGTACTGTCATACTGTCATACTCTGTTTCCTCCATTGTCAGGAAATTAGATAAAAATTCTAAATTTTACTTTTCAGCGTCATCCATGCTCCATTACCAAGTCCTGTTGACAAAGTAAGTTGCTAATGATTTTTTCTGAATTAACTCAGCTATATTGCTTTGGAAAATGTTTGTTTGTTTTTAATATACTTTACCTAGAAATTTATTTCTCTTTTGTAACAAAGTCTATAGAGTGCATATAGCTATATAGTTACTGTGGTCTTCTGATCTTCAGTATCTGGAGAATTTAGGATGGATATTTTTATGAAAAATCCTTTGTTATCTCAAGTAAATGGCTGACTGTGTAGACTGGGAGTACTTGTTTTGTGCCTAACTAGAGGTGAGAAGTGTTACTACTCTTTATTCTGAACTACATTCTTTCAAGAAATATTTATTAAAGCTTCTGCCTAGATGGTTCACTCAACATATACCTGGAAAAAGCACAGAAATATGGTCTTATAGAAATTGCTCTTTTATTGATCTTGAAGATCAGTTTTAGCCTCATTTGGTCAGAAACTTTGAAATAATTGTGAGGAAATATTTTTTCTTTTGTTCAGAAATAATGGTGTATAAAACCATAGATATCATTGGTAATAGCAAAAAAGAAAAAAACTTTTGCATTTTTTAACGTTAATGTAGATGTTGAGTTTTTTTAGTGTAATAACTAAATTATTGGGAAAAATATTTTACTTTTTTTTCTCCGTTTGGATAAAAAATGAAAACCTGCTTGAAACTGAAGTTCTCTATTAGATTCCTGTTTTAGAAGTAAAAATTTAATCATTGACTTCAGCAATACTAAGAATTATTTCAGAAGTAAATGATAGCCTTGCTGATTTAGAACTAACTTTAAAAAATAATGCCATCTCTCTGCCTTCTAGTCGGCATATTAATAAAGAGATACTTTCTGAGCTTAATCAAGATTGATGCTATTAATGATCATTAATAATTAACAATAATGATATGATTGTGAATAAGTTAAGGTATAAAGCTTGGTAAGTAATGAGGATATGGGTAAATGTTACAACAACCTATTAGTGCCCTTCTTTTTTGTTTTTAGTCTTGTTTTGTTTTGTTTTATTTTGGAATAATGCAATGATTTTATATTCCATAGTTGGGAGAAACCTCATAAGAGATTTTTGTTCTTTTACTCTTGAGTTCTAAGCATTTGATTGTGGTTTGTAATATTTAAATACTGTACTTTCCTATCTTTTTCTTCTTAAAACCTAACTATAGATTAAAGGGGAAAAAAAAGACAAAACTATTTTTATTGCCTCTGGCCATTGGGCACGGTATTATATTTCATGTCCTGCTTCTCCCCACATTCTTACATACAAATACCATTTTGAAGTGCTGCCTCTAAATCAATTGAGACTTGTTCACATATTGAAGAACTATTTCAAATATAAATTTGAAAGGAGAAAATATAGATCTATTTATTCAGGAGGTATAATTTCTAGATTAAGAAAAGACTATATAGCCTTCTTGCTATATAAGTTTGTGATTTGGTTTATTAAGGAATGTTTTCATGAATAGCACTTGTTTCATCACCCTGCTTATAAATCTCAAACTGGTTAGCATAATTGAATACCATTTACAAATTCTAGACATGGGGCAGAAATATTTTGAGAACTAAAGGAACTTGTTAATTTGAAAAATAATTTTGGTTAGGCTTAGAAAAAAATTTAATTAAAAAAAGAAAAGAATAATTTTTATTTTGCATATTTCAGTAAATAGACATTTCAGGGACTTGGCTTTAATGTCTTAATATTAAATATTTAATATAAATATTTTGTATGACTATTGACATTATGTCATTTCGTTTCTAGGTTGCTGCTAACACTCCAAGTATGTACTCTCAGGAACTATTCCAGCTTTCTCAGTATCTACAGGTAAAAGTAAATCTTGAGAATTATTAGTTTTTGAAAACAAAATTAAATAACTTAGGTTTAATTTTGCTATTTCACAAATATCTACTAAAGAAATATTGGTTGAATTCAAGTACAAAACAATTTAAAGAAAAAAGTATTAAAAATAAGTTAAGAAAGGATAAAAAGATTCAAGATTGTTAAATCTAGAGAAGATAAGATTCTGTACAAGAGAAGTTTTTTTCCTTCAAATATGAGGAAGTTCAAAAATAGTTCTTTATCTATAGATGACTTTTAAATAAAATTAAACCTGGAGAGATTTGGTTGCTTAATATGATAGTAATAGCAGATAATTATATATAGTACTAATATGCCAGATTCTAGGGCTTCACCTATATTAATTCATTTAATCCTCGGAATTCTATAGATATGTACTTTATTTTCATTTTTATAGATGGAGTAACTGAGGGACAGGGAGGTTAAATAATTTATACAATATCACATACCTAGCATGTTATAGAGCTGGAATTTGAACCCAGACAGTCAGATCTCAGAGTATCTGCTCCCAATGACTATAGTGTGCTGCTGGTTCTAGGAGAAGATTTCTTGATAGGATACATACTTGGAATGGAAGTTAATACTATATTTAAAGAGCTATATAAATCTCTAAAAAGGAAATAAGTGGGTTTTTTTTTTTTTTGTGGTTTTGATAGATTTGGGCTGGATTATGATTCTTCTTATTTTGGTGAAGGAGCATGGTTAAGGAAAACCCTGGCTCAGGAATTTAGAGATTGAGGTTTTTATCTTGGCTCTGCTGTTCAATGAGTGTTGTGACTGTGGGTGAGTCATTTTACATGTGTAGGTCTTCCAGTCACCTTTTGTTTAAAACAATAGGACCAAACCAGTGATCCTGGGTCCCTATGTTCTTTTTTTTTTTTCCCCCTACATTCTTTTATAGGAATCAATCAGTAAGAGAAATTCTGTGAATGTAAACAGAAAATTATCAATGTATCAATCAAATCTTATCTTCCACTGGACGTAATGGTGCATAGAAAAGCCTTACAGACTTGCAGTTTAGTAGAGTGTTTAAAAACATAGACTCTAGCCAGAATTCCCTGAACTCGATCTGTGGCTTTAACTTCTAACCTGTTGAGAAAATTGTTTAACCTTTTTGTGCCTCATCTGTGATATGGGCATAATAATAGCACTTGTCTCACAGAATTGTGAAGAACAAACGATTTAATATATGTAAAGCACCTAAAACAGTGCCTGGCACTTGGAATGTATGCCATAAATGTTAGCAGTTTACCATTCAATAAGAAGGCACATTTATTGGCCTAGATCTATCTTACATTTGGAGATGGTAGTAAACTTTGAGATTAATTTAGTCTAACCTTCATTTTTCATATGAGAAATATAGGGCTTATTTCCCAATTTACACAATTGTCACTAGTCATTGTGGACTGTGAAAGTACTGCCCTGACTCAACTGCAGTACTTTCTCACTTTCTTGTCAGGTCTTTAAATAGTCATAACAGGCATAATCTTTCACTGTTCTTTATATAATTCTTTGAGAGAAAATTTTACTGCACTGTCTTTTCTGTGTACATCTTTTTGAATTGCTAAAATTCTAATGTAAATTATAAATCTTTTGAATAAAAAGTGGGGTAGATGCATTTCATGACTTAAAACTAAAAGCCTATTCCTGAAAGTGTTAGATTTCTGTTAAGATGTGGTTCATGGAGTTATGAAACTCTAAATGGAATTGAATAAGAAAAAAGTGAAATTACACCATCTAGTGGAAAGAGTGGTTATTTGTTTTTTTGTTTTTTGTTTTTTTTAAGTAAAACTTTTTGCAGCATGAATGTAATTTCCTGAATATTGGGAATGTTCTAGAAGTTTAAAATAAACTTGGCAACTAGTCTCTTGTAAGCTTGTTTTAATCCAGATTCTGAGGCAGTATGCTTTTATTAGATTCTTTAATCTATACTTTTAGAGTTATATTGAAAAACAGTACCTCTGTCTAACTCCAATCATTATTTATCAAGGATGTGGAAAACAATAAGTGCATGCTTTAAACCTCAAGTACTGTATTTGAGGCATATACTTCTCTATTAAGATGGCTCAGAGGTATTAGGGTAGTAAGTGTTCTTCTTTAGATAATGATAGAAATAGAAGAAAGAAAAATTTAAAGATGTGCCAAAACCACAACTGAATGCTGTGTGAGCATTTTTACCTTGACTTCAAGTTGAAGGAGAACTTTTTAACAGCTATCAAATGTTAACAAGTGACCAAGAGATAAGGCTTTTCTCGCCAGTGTCTTTCTCTGTAAAAATATTCCTCTGGAGCTGCCAGGTAATTATATAACTCTTTGATCCCTTAATTACATTGAACCAGTACTTGGTGGACTCTTACTTACGTTAGCATATTTAATTGCTGCCAAATGGTATACACTTGGTATGCAGAGAGAATCAGAACACCTGAAAATGTAGTAGACTATGTGAGTGAAGCAGTCTCTCTTTTAAAAAATAGTATATGCACATTTACATATATAACATTTTAAAATGGAAAAGTTAAGATATTAATTTTAGCTGTTATATGCCCATGCAACTAAGCCATTAAGACGTATTTGCTACCAACCAGATTGTTTTGCCTTGATTGGGATGAGTTTGTTCTGGATTGATTGATTGATTGATTGATATCTATAAAATGCAGGGTTAAAATATTTGTTGGATTCTTCTAATATAGGTGTTTTTTAAAACTCATACTTATGAATTATGCATAAAAAGAAAACAAGATGACTTGTTTTCTGTTGTAGGGAAAGTTGCAGCTAGAACACCCTTACAGCCGTTCTTACAGCCCAAGAAATGAGGTTAAAATGATGTAGCTTATATATATTTTACAAAGTAGATTTATCAAGTTCGAAAGTAAGATAGAGTGGGATGTAATATGAGAGTATTTTCAGAATGTGCTAAAAATTTATTGTTTTTCAAAGGAATCATGCTGAGTTCATTAAAATATCTTGTGATTTGTAATATTAGGAGGCCTTACATCGGGAACAGATGTTGGAACAGAAGTTAGCCACACTTCAGAGGCTACTAGCCATCACCCAAGAGGCTTCCGATACCAGTTGGCAGGTATTCTAATTGCCTTTTTATTCAAGAAGCATGTAAGCATAGTTTAACATCCCTTAGATGTTGATTAAACTAAAACTAAAATTTCGTAGCAAAGACAGTTACTTCCTAATGAACAAATATTGAAAATTTAGCATTTTACACTGGATGTTGGTCAGTTTTATGATTTTCTATCTTTTTTAGCAATAGCAACCTTTTTGATATGTGTCATTTTTAATTGCTCTCGGGTTTTATTTATATTTAATTTTTATTCAACAGGCTTTAATAGATGAAGATAGACTGTTATCACGGCTAGAAGTTATGGGAAACCAATTACAGGCATGCTCCAAAGTAGGTATTAATCTCAAGTACATAAAGAAAAATGCATAATTTTTTATGTAGCATCATTTCTTTGTCATTTTGAGTACATGCTAAAACACTTATGTCTTTTAAATCTTTTGTCATTATGGGAAATTTCAAATATATATGTAAATAGAAAGAATTGTATAGTGAATATCCATATTCAACTCTGTCTTTTTTCCATCACAGGTAATATTTATTGGAGAATCTGGGTCATTTGTCCTCTAATTTCTCGCAATCGGGATTATTATTTAAACATTCTTCTCGCTTCTCATCCCACACCATAAATTGGTAGTTTGATCTATAGATTTGATCTGGTTTAGGTTCAGTTTTCTTTTTTTGCCAACCCACTTCATTTGTGGTATCGTGCACTCTGACCAGGAGACCCATAATGTCTAGTTGTCTTTCTTTTGAGGCAGTAGCAATCGTTGACGATCCTTATCTAGATTCATTATTTCATTAACAGTTACAAAAATGGTGATTTTGTAATCCTGTCATTCTTTCATTTATTATTTCAATATTTCTATAAAGGGGAACTTCTCATAAACCATTTGGTTACACCAAGGTACATTTTCTTTAGGAAAAGCAGAATAAGCGATTTTCTCTCTTTATTTACTAGATTTCAAAATAATGAATTTGTTTCTTCTTATCCATCAAAGAAGAATCATGAACTGTTTTTTCTCCTAACCTAGATTTAAATATATGTAATGTGTTTTGACTTATTACATTTTTTTTCTTGTTGATGTTCAAATTACCCTATCTTTGATCCATAGGAACCTCCTCATGTTTGCACCTGAGTCTTTTTGATGGAACTTTAGCAGACTTTGATAGTTTTCTGCTGTCATATCAGACGAGATGTTCCAAGCTCATCTTGTACATTTCCTGTCTGAAACTTGGAATCAGCTTTTTTCCCCACGGTGCTATTCCTTTTGGTTTAACCATTGTTCTAAAATGCTTGGGCCTTTTAAATGTAATAGATTATTTTTGCCCACAAATGTAAGCATTATGGCTTACAGAGAATATGAAAAATATGAGAGTTAATTCATTTTGTACATTTAAGAGAAATTCTAAATTTCCTGTGTGGTTTTTTTTTTCCATTAGAAGTGTGAATTAATGTATTCGTGGAGGCATAATTTACTAATGCACCTTTTAAATACAGTTTCAGTTAATACCCAACATCATTTGTGTTTGGAAGTACCCTAATGTAGAATTCAAAGAGTATCATTATGTGTTATTTTTCCAAATGGTAAATACTTAAAAAAAAAAATAACTTGGCTATAATTACAAATATTTTTTAATTCTAGAATCAAACAGAAGATAGTTTACGGAAGGAACTCATAGCATTACAGGAGGATAAACACAACTATGAGACGACAGCCAAAGAGTCCCTGAGGCGTGTTCTTCAGGAGAAAATTGATGTGGTTAGAAAACTTTCAGAAGTTGAGGTAATTTAGTTTAACAAATATTAAATAGTATGAGTTTTAAATTTTATCCTAAAATTACAAACATTTCAGGACATTTTAAACTTGGGTATTATTATATAGCTAGGAAATGTTTCCTGTCTGTCAAGTGGGAAAGAGCAGTATGCTATTTTCATTGTCAGGAATCCTCAGCATTACTATGTGAGTTCTGGTGCTTATGGTCCCTAGTCAGTGATTAAGGAAATAACAGCCTAAAAATCAGGGAATTACTGTTTGCACTTTGCTTAGGATTCATCCTCCAACAAAGACCTATTTGTGCCATTTTTCCAGTTGAAGATAGTCAGTATAAGGCAGAGAATTTGCACCAATTGTTCTTACTTTACTCATCCTCCAGAGAGGAAAACCACTGCATCTTAACTTTGGAGGTTCAAAGGGTAAATTATTTCTAAGGTCCTTTCTAAGCCTTTTACAAATAATCATAATGTGATTCACATTGCTTTAAAAACAACCTGATTGATAGCATAGGTTATTCCTTTGAAATAATGCAAAATTACAGAAGTTATCTATTGCTGGGTTTAGTTAAAATGCCCATTGTAAACTAAGTGGTAAATATACCTTAGTATAAGGATAAGTTTCTATAATGGCCCCATCTCATATGGCTGATTCACTATCACATCATTAATTTGACATGCAAGGAAAGAAAGTTGCTAGTTGTCTTATAATATTGTTATTAAATTGATTGCTGGGTATTATTAAACTTGCTTTTAAGAATTGATAGGCTTAAAATATCTTCAAGACTAAATAGAAGTCATACTCAGTGGCCTTTAAAAGTGTAATTATATAGCATCCTCTCCTCCTTGTCCCTGTTTTTTTTTCTTAGTTGTATTTTCTGTTTTAACGTGTACCTGAAGTATTTAACTCAGGCTTACGTAAAGTCCAGGGCAGATGTTGATTTAGAGCAACTCTTTTTATAAATTGAATTTAGAATGTGCATTTATTCTCTATCAATTGCCTGTAAACTTGAATTGCAGCGAAGTCTGAGTAATACAGAAGATGAATGTACCCACCTGAAAGAAATGAATGAACGGACTCAGGAAGAATTAAGAGAATTAGCCAATAAATATAATGGAGCAGTTAATGAGATTAAAGATTTATCTGATAAATTAAAGGTATGTATTTACTCAGCCAGAAAGTTATTAAGTTAAATGTCCCTAGCACACTAGATAGCTTAAGTTTAGGTATTGCTAAATAGTAAAATTTGGTAATGGTTGAAATTTATAGCAAACATAAGATGCTTGTATTCCATTTAGCCCAACCTCATTGCCATAGATAATTGGAAGTCTGTGAATGCTGACATATTTCCTCTGAATGGAAATAGTACTTCATGATAGGCATCTTTTCATATATTAGAGGAAGTAGATAAGAATCAGCAAAACCCATGATATTCAGACTTTTTTTTTTTTTTAACTTACATCTGCTTATCTTTAGGCATTCCCAAAGGCAGGGTCCAGATATGTTAGTGCTGAAACAAGCCCAAAGGGAACCTTAAAATGATCTGCTTGAACCCTGTATCCTCCAACGATAATGTTAACTTTGCCTCAGCTGCAGCTCCCTGTAGCTATAGGACATTTAGGGTAAATAAAGATAGACCAGACCATAGGTAATGGCAAATTGGTCCTATAAAATGTTATAACAGAGTTTGTGAAGACCCATCTTTATATAATTCAAACCATGAATTGAGTAGCTAAAAGGTACACATTTGTTAGAGAAGAGAGCATGCCTCCCCTCTGTGCGGATGGGTAGCCTATAATCGTTTTAAAGGTTGGTCCTATTAAAAGGAGGTCATTTTGAAAAATGCTTATTACCATCATTCCTTTAGCGAAACATTTTTTTTTTCCATTTCAGAATAAGTTACATTTTAGAACTTAGAAACTAATTGAAACAATAGTAATTTCAAGAGAAAACTTATTTCTCTTTTTTAAAATGTGGAGATTTTCATTTTGACTACTTTATCTCTAATGTATTGAGTCTGCTTGCTTGATACAATTTTTTCTTTCCTAAGTGATATGGAGGCATGACCCCAATGCAGATCACTTTTGACATCATTTTAATATCTACAAATATCTTCTAAAATATTGAATATTCTCCTTAGAAGTTTTGTGAATAAAAATAGTCCTGCTTTAGGCCTCTTAAAACAAGATAAGTTTTTATTAAATAACTGAACTTTCTATTTCTTTATCAACAGGTAGCAGAGGGAAAACAAGAGGAAATCCAACAGAAAGGACAAGCTGAGAAAAAAGAATTACAACATAAAATAGATGAAATGGAAGAAAAAGAACAGGAACTCCAGGCAAAAATAGAAGCTTTACAGGCTGATAATGACTTCACCAATGAAAGGCTAACAGCTTTACAAGGTAAATTAGCTAACCCAGAAATTGATTTGATTTGATTTTTTTTCTTTTTACCTGTGAAATATCTTTTTCTTGGACTTTTATTTACAGTACGGTTAGAACATCTTCAGGAGAAAACTCTTAAAGAATGCAGCAGTTTAGGTAGGTGTCATCAAATTTCATATTTAAAGGTGAACTTTATCATTAAACTTTTGATGTTTACAGTATCACATTGTGTACTTGTATTCTTTAAGAGTGATGTTTTCATATTAGGTATAAAATATCTACACTCTTTCAGAAAATTTCCTTTAAAAATATGCTTGATTACCACCAGTGGGCACCATTGTTTAGCCCTTGAAATGAATGAAATTTCTGCATCTGAGACATTCTACTTAGAGATGTTTAAATAAGAAAAATACATGAACAGTAGGATCCCTCCCCCGCCAATTTTTTGAGGTTCATTGGAAGGCTAGCTACTATTATAGCAGTTGTAATCTTTTCTCTGAGTTAAGAGAAAGAAGATAGCAAGTTGAACCTTCTTGTAAAAAATAAATTTAAAGTATCCTTATACAGTCTTAATGTAAGTAGGAATTCAAAATGCCATGGTTATACTTTAGACTAGTTTTAAAGTAATACTTTCTTTGATCAGGCAATGATACACTGTCTTAATCCTAGGGATACAAGTTGATGACTTCTTACCTAAAATAAATGGGAGCACAGAAAAAGGTAGTGTAAAAAACTTAACTATTTTTCTTTCATGATATTCTTTTACTATTTAAGCAGGATAGAGAGGTCAGGGTTTTAAGGTTTTAAGTGTTTAGAATGAAAAGCATGCTGTTCATAGGCCATTGAGTCTCTTTGTTTTGTAATTCTTAAGACTATAATCTATTTTTAGATATCCTTTGTTATATGGAAATTTCAGTTATTCAAATGATGCAAGAGTAATTTAGCTTTTCCTCCACTTTATTTTTCAAAGAACCATACTATAATCTTCTTCCATAAGTACTGCTTCCTGTGGATAATTAGCCCCCGTTTTTAATATTTATGCCTCAGCCATGAGCATACTTAACAGTCCATTAAGCCCTTGAACATGTATGTCATAGAAACTGCTTTCTTTATCCTTCTGTCTCATAGATCAGAGAAAACAGGGTCAGTCATTTCTGCCATCTGAAAAATCTATTATTGTTCTTGGTAATATGACACTTCTTTCTAGATAGCTTAGATTATCTCTTGCCAAAAATCTATAGACACTGTTGATTTTCCTACTACTGCATGGTGTACTTTTTACCCAATGACTTCTAAATTACTTCAGTCATGATGATCCTTACATACTCTTCCCTTCCCCATCCATCCCACATTAATTGAACACCAACTATGTGCCAGATTCTGCATTAGATGCTTGGAGTATAGAATGAATGAAACTGTTTTCTGTGTTTGCAAATTTGTATGCCTTTCATCTCAGTTTTTATACAGAAGTTAATGGAAGATATCAAGGTTGATACTCAGAACTTCTTATTAAATATTTTTTTCATGTATCAGGTGATATCTTTATAGTTTTGGGGCAGCAACCAAACTTTGATAAAGTTATGTGGAACTTTTTGTTTTGTTTTTCTTTGGTCAGTTTGTTTTGAATTAAGTACTGGCAAAATTGGCTCAAGTAATCATCTATATGTAAGCTGCAAGGTCAAGACCTAATATTGAATATATAGTAAACTTTGAAACTAAATTTTTAAAAAGTTTCATTAATCATTGTTATTTGACTATTCCGTATGTTTTATAAAATACATTGACATTTTAAAATTACAGTTTGACTGAGTTTCAACTTGAGAATTTTTAAAGGTGTAGTTTATATTCATTGTACCAGTATAACTAATTTCTGTTTATTAAGTATATTTAGCAAACGTATGTAAAATGACAATGCTAATCTTCTAAAAGCTTGTCATCCTTAATTTATGTTTTCTGTTGTTATTGTCTTTTTTTTCCTCTGCATGAATACTTTTTATTCAAATCCTTCACCCTTTTAACTTAAGCATACATTTGTTAATATTAGTGTTAACTCAAGCTGGGAACATTTTTTCCTTTAGTTAAGAGAATTCTTTTATATATACTGAACCATCTTTATACTAGTTAGAATTGTCAAATTACTGCTTAAAATATTTTTTTTCCCAATTTCAATAGATGTATATGATAATAGCTGTAGACAACTCCTTGATTTAAGACTAAATAAGATATTTTGAATACTTTAAGGTATTCCTTACTATAATTATTTTTCCCTTGCTGGTGTGTTTTTTTTTTAGTGGTGATAAATTGAATAGTGTGAAAGTGACTAATAGGAGATTTGACTTTGGGTGGTAAACACAATGCAACATACAGATGATATATTATGGAATTGTACACTTGAAAACTATATAATTTTATTAACCAATGTCACCTCAATCAATTTAATTTAAAAAAAGAATATCTTTAAAGAAACAGTAGTAAATATCTGGATATTCACAAAAGCTTCATTACATCAGGCTTAGAGTGGATTTTGGAATATGATGGATCTATTCTGAATCATTTGTTATTTGAGATATAATAATAAACCAATTATTAAGTATTTTAATATTATCAAAATCTATAGCCATAATAGGCTACCAGATATGATTTTAACTAAAATTACTCTTTAAATAGTAGAAAGAGAACCAAGTATAATTATAAGAGAATATTTCAAAAATATTTCAAAAATTTCAAAAATATCTGGAGATATTAAGATTAAAACTTCTCTAGTAAACCCCATTTTTGAAATTACTTATATCTAACATGCTGCTATAAGCACAGGTTTATACTGTAAATTTTAAATCTTGTCTAATAAGCATAATTTGAATATATCTTAGAGGATATAGAAAAATGCTGCCTAATAGAAATATTATGAGAGCCACATACATAATTAAAAAATTTTTTTTGTCATTACATTAAAAATATAAAAAGAAACAGGTAAAATTCTAGTAATTATTTTAAATAATACAGTTAATTTTTTACAGTTATTGGGGCGACATTAGTTAATAAAATCAAATAGATTTCAAATGTACAATTCAATAATATATCAACTGTGTATTACATTGTGTGTTCATCAAAGTTAAATTTCCTTCCGTTAATTTCCTTCCAAAGTTAAATACTTGTCCCCTTTTACCCCTGTCTACCTCTACCTCCCCTACTTCCCTCTAATCCACTGTTCATGTCCATGAGTCTCTGTTTGTCATGTTTATTTGTTGCTTTCCGTTTTATATCCCACATATGAGTGAAATCATATGATTCTCAACTTTTTGTCTCACTTATTTTGCTTAGCATGGTATAATCTCAAGATCCATCCATGTTGTCACAAATGGCAGTATTTCATCTTTTCTTACGGCTGAGTAATATTCCATTGTATATATGTACCACATCTTCTTTATCCAGTCATCTGTCAATGGACATTTTGGTTGTTTCCATGTTTTGGCCACTGTGGACAATGCTGCTATGAACATCGGGGTGCATATATCTTTGAGGATAAATGTTTTCAAGTTATTTTAGGTAAATACCTAGAAGAGGGATTGCTGGGTCATATTGTAATTCTATTCTTAGTTTTTTGAGGCACCTCCATACTGTTTTCCATAGTGGTTGTATCAGTTTGCATTCCCACCAGCAGTGTGTGAAGGTCATCCTTTTTCCCCCACAACCTCTTTAACACTTGTTATTATTTGTCCTGTTGATGATAGCTATTCTAACAAATGTGAGGTATCTCATTGTGATTTTTATTTGCATTTCCCTAATTGCTACTGAAGTTAAGCATCTTTTCATATGTCTGTTGGCCATTTGGATGTCTTCTTGAGAAAAGTATCTGTTCAGGTCCTCCGCCCATTTTTTAACAGGATTAATAATAAAATTGATCCACTATATCCAAAATATTATTTTAACATGTAGTCAGTATTAAATGATTATAAATGAAGTATTTCACATTCTTTAAAGAGCTCAATAGCTACATGTGGCTAATGACTATTGTACTGGACAATACAGTTATAGACAATCAAAATCCATAGGAAACTCATATGTATAAATAAAACACATTTTAAGTATCATGGTTCTCTATTATGTTTATGGATCCATCTTTTTCTTTACATTCCTACGACCCTATTAAGTATCTTAGACACATTATTCTAGTCCCCACTACACCCCCCGCATAAGTATCTGATTCCTTTTGGAATATCAGTGACATCTTTTATAGTTTTGGCGAGCGAGTTCCCAAGAGCCAGAATTTAAGTAATGGAGTATTAAAAGTGTCATGATCTAAATCCTTTACATGTCTTATCTGAAAGATGTTTTTTCTCATGTGTCTTAGGAGATGCCTTTGTGGAAGTCATATACATATATACTTAATCTTGTATTTTATCTAAACTAGTGAAGTAAATATTTTAATGTAAAGTCTAGATGTTAAAATCAGAGTAGACAGAAGGATGATTTTTGGCTTGGTGAGTGATGGTGGGATGCCCTGTATTAATAAATGTCATCTAAAGTCCTGTGATGTTAGTTAGGTTTCAAATAAGTTTTATAAAGTCTTTTAGTTAGGTTAAAATTTGGTTTTAAATGAGTTTTCATATTTTACAGTGCTGTTTGTATAGTTTGAGTTCTGAAAATATTATAGCTTAATAGGATTTATGTAAAACAACTTTTTATCTTGGTAATTACTATTCAACTGAGGGCTCGTATTTGGATTTTTTGGCTCCAGTTGGCAACCACTATTTATTGGATTTTTTTTGTTAAATTTCAAGTTTTTGTTGCATTGGATTTTTTTTGTTAAATTTCAAGTTTTTTTTCTTTTCTTTTTGGGGCTATATTGTGTCTATTCTAAGTATGTAATGCATTGGTTTCTAAAACATGATTTTTAGCAACTTCTCCCATGTTTTTGTCTTATACTGATGATGACTATAGGCTGCACACATGTAACTAGATAAAGGATAATGATAGATTTGAGAATGAAGGTAAAGAGGAGGGCTGTCAGTAAGGATGTCAAGAGAGGTTGATGAGTGATCAGAGTAAGAGATGCTTGCCTCTTAAGCATAGTTGAGATGAAGCGGGATGAACTGGGTTGAGATAGAGAAGAGAAAATAGACTTTAATGGTTTAAGTGGTGCTAACTCACTGTCCTCTTTGACAGATTTTAGTGCTTTCACACTTTCCAGATAGTTACCATGTTAGAGTATATTTTTAACATTTGAACTTCCAAAGTCTGTTTGGCAGTTTTGAAAGCTACAAATATATAATTGAAGGATGTTATCCAGATTTAGAAGTTAACTCTTTAAGTCAAAGATTATAAGAAAAAAGCTGAAACTTCTATTCTACTACTGTGTTAGAGTCTGATCTTATGCACCTAAAAAACAAAAACAAAAACAAAAACAAATTCTGTTTGACCTGAGCAAAACTATTTACCAAGCTCTTATTTTAAAATGTGCAGGCATCAAGTTTAATCATTTAGGCAGAGATAAACAATGTAATATTTTAAATGTATATGAAGTACAGATTAAGTGTGACAAAAAGGAGAAGACTACCTGTGAAATGAAAGTGTAAGAATTAAAATATTGCATTAGTTTCTTAAAATTTTAAGGATTCAGTAAGAACAAATGTAAAAATTTGAAAGTATTTAAGTTATTTAAGCTCTCATGGAGAAAGGTGTATTTTAAAATGGGAGAAACTTTTTAAAGCAATACATTTCTAGGTTTTCTCGAGCTCTTTGGATAGAAACTACACCTTTAAAAGCTAACCATTCAGAGTATAAATTAATGATTATTGAATTACAATTTTCAGTCTTTTAACTCCAAAATATGTCTGCTGTTAGTATTAAAATATATTAAACTTTTATTAATCTAATTCAGAGTTATCCATGTTAAAACGTTTCAGTTTTTCTACCTTTGCTGTTGGTTTTCAAAAACAGCAACAGACTATATCCTTAAAGGTGTTTCTTTCTTTATTAGAGCACTTGTTTTCAAAGAGTGGCGGGGACTGCACTTTTTTTCATCAATTCATAGAATGCCAGAGTGAGTACAGAGTATTTTTCACATTGATTTTAATGAAGTTAGGGGCTAAAATTGAAAAATAACAGAAAAAATTAAGATCTCAGTGTGTTTTTTATTGTAGCAGTGTACAAAGAACCATCTTCAGATAGTAGTGAACTTTTTCATACTGTTTATGTTTCTCTCTTTTGAGAAAAATATTTCTGTTGTACTCTCCTTCACAGATGGAGGTGAACACTTCATATTGCCCATAGAAAAAGAGGAAGTTTGAAGCTCGTTAATTAAAAATTGGTATTGAGCAGGATATAAAATAGAATGTCAAGAACCTATACTTTCTGTGTGGCTACTTAAGAGAGTAGTACTGTTAACCTGTTTTAATTTAATTTAGTTTTATTTTTTATTTTATCATTTGTTTGTTTGTCTGTTTATTTATTTATTTTTACATTAACCTGTTTTAATTAAACTCTAATTCTGTCACAGATTTGGATTTTGAGATTCTTAAATAAATTTCTTAAATGATTAAGTGAAGCCATAAAAACAGTGACTTAGTTTGGGCACTCAGTTATGAAGATGGCCATAACGGTAGCAGGTGTTTCTAGAGAAAGGAGTAGCAACAGATTGTCCTATAGTCTGACATCAACTGCCTACCCTAAGGAACTTATACAAGGATATCTTTAATAATATCTTAAAGCTAGATAGATTTGCTTTTGAGGTAGACCTCTGCTGAATTCTGAACAAAAGTATCGTGATTTTTTCTTACTTGAAAATCACGTGGCTGCTTAAATTTGTTAGTCATGAGGTTGAGATATTCTTGATCTTGTTAGTGACAATTAAAGGTCACTATGTGTTGTATAGTTCTTTGATGATATTTGTACTTTTTTCTATCAGACACATACGTTGTCAGGCATTTTTCTCTTCCCATTAGCGCTCTCTTTTGAAATGAGTGTTTTTCCATATTTTTATGCTCACGAATTCATTTAGTGAGTGTGTACACATGTGCAGTGTGCCTCTTACCCCATCTCAGGAGCATTTGGGGTTTGTAAGGGTCTTACATGGCAATTAGAGCAGACACAAACTCAGCAGATTAAATATACTCCTTAGAGATGCTTTTAAAGGGATTTTACATAATAATTTAGAAAAGCTTCTGTTTTTGTCCATTTTAGACACTATAATGTTGCATATATAAGTTTAATATTACTTTGAGGCAAATTATTTAACAAATATAACATTTCTTTAACTTTTAAAATTTTTTGGAAAAAAAATTTATAAAGCAAAAATATGTGCATCTCTTTGTTATCTTTTGTTATCTTTTTATTACTTTTGTTATCTTTTTATTATTTCACTTTTAGAAGAAATTGGTACCCACTGAAACCAATTAAAAGCAGAATATATAATCGAAAGTATAAATCTTTAGGACTTTATACTTAGTTTTGTTGCATGCGACCACTTATTTGAGCTATATTTTTATTTATTGCACATATTTACGCTTTCTTCAGCCAGCTATATGTCAGAATTGTCACTTGTCATGTATGAGAAGGTACAGCTTTCTAAGAATAGCAAGGGAATGATTTTGCAATGTAGACAGGGTGACAAGTGGAGTCCTCCTTTATCTATTTGCTTTAAGCACCTTGGAAACTATTTTATAGTTTAGATAGACCTGGAATAAGCTGTGACAGGAACAGGTGATTTTTTTGACAAGCCGAGGAGTGATATTATGACCAAAAAAGGAATATGCTTACATATCATCTTTGTCTCTTCTTTGCATTATACCCAACGAGTGATATAGATGTGTTTTATCAGTCTCAAGGTGGCCCCTTCTGTATATCCTTAGTTGTAGAAATTCTGTTCATCTAAACTTCAGGCAATTTTCAATGATGGTTGTTCTGTAGTTGTAATTTTGGTGTCATGAGAGGAAGCAAACACAGCATTTACCTACTCTGCCATCTTGACTGGAAATTTTATATGTAACCATTTTTTAATGTTATCTTTATTTTGAACTTTTGAGATTTATATTTTGAGCCTAAGGAAGTAAGAACAGAGAACTATCAAAAGAATGTTTTACTAACAGTTCTGGAATCATTTAAAATATTATAAAATATGTAAAATATTTAGCTGTAGTTATAACACAGAATGTTTAAGTAAAGAAAATGATATTTGGAGGCCTTTATCGAGTCACAGTTACTGGGAGAAAATGGACCAAATAAACAGTCAGAATTTATGTAAATTACAACAATCCTCTCAATAGGGAAATTAGCCAGTGAAATGTTTACGAGAACTATGTAATGACGTTGGAAAATGCTAAATGCAGTACATGGGTGAGGAGAGGAGTGAGTATAAAATCCTGTACTTGTGAACAAAAAATGAACCAAGGAGCAGAAAAAAAAAAAAAAATGCAGATATTTCTAGACATCTGAATCCATTTGGTCCCTAAGTGCAAACAGTGAAAGTTGAGACTATAAATTTAGCTAGGAATGAAGCCCATTATCTGAATCTGTTTGGTTTCTGAGTTTCAGTATCAAGTTGCTTAATGAAGATACTAGTTTTATCTCATTTTTTCAAATATTTTTGGCTCTTAAATTTGGATAGAGTTGGCATAGTAAGGGTTATCTTTGGTTGAATTTGTTATCAGAAGGGAAATTTTCATTATTTTATAACAGGTTGCCATTATAGAAACTGTTATGTTTAATAAGTATTATGGCAAGCAAGGCAATTTTAGCAAAAATCTTACACAAATGAGCTTTTGAAACACTTGGATTATTTTTTGTCAAGCACATACAAACTTTTTTACCATTATTTTGATAGATAGGCATCTTGAACTGATTTATGATCTTGAACATGAAGTGCATATTTGTGAGCAGTGAGACTTCATATTCTTGTTTCCAGTCTCTTAAAAAGCAAATATTAAATAGCTAGCTTTCATTATTTACTGTACTCATATAGAATAAATTCACCTTTATTTTAAAAATTAGAAAGCAAACGATTCACTTCTATATTTTTAATTTATTGAGGTTTTTTTTTGTTTGTTTGTTTTTGCAGTTTATGTGTGTGAATCCATAAGAGACAATTTGGTTGTTGACTCTCTCAGTTTTAAGGTGATTTCAGGAAATTAAATGAGTTGGAACACATTTCAATTTGTTTTCCTTTTATGGTAAAATACACTGTGTTTCTTTTAATTCTTTTTAGGAAGAAAACTTAATCCCAGGCAAAGAGATTAGATTTTGAACAGATTTAAATATAACTTTTTGCATAATTCCAGAATCGTGAACTAAATTTTCTGTATAAAAATACACCATATAAAATCTAAAATTAACCACTAACTTTAGTAAAACTTGATATAAAGCTCGAGCAATATTTCCTCCTTCAGTGTTTCAGGAATGAAGTTTGGTTTAAGGAGGACTCTACATTTGATGTTCTCTGCAAATTTTAGTTACTTCCAGTTTACCACAAAACTTAATGAATATGTTGAGACTTTTGTCTGCTGAAAATGCTTTCTCAGTTAAATCGTGTATCTCTAAATCTGTTTCATACATATTTCTTGAACTTTTGTCACTTGGTTAACTTGTATGCTGAGTGAAAAGATAAAGTGTAAAATGTGAATCTAAGGACTTAGATCCCTGCCATCACTTCACGGGCATAGAGTGAAAGACAGCCTTCTCTGGATTGCTGCTTGCCCCTTTGATTTCTCTTGCTGTCTTCTGCCTGGGAGAGGGCAGAGGCATTATTGCTGGGTGCCAGAGAAATTTTCCTCTGAGATATACTTTGTAGAGATAAACTGTGCCCTACTCCAAGGGCATCTCCCTTTTGAAGATGGCATTAACAAGTGCCCTGAAATAAACCTCATGTCTTTATATTCTTAATCCATGCTTACTAGGAGACTTAATGGTTTTTATTTATTTATTTATTTATTTTTACACAAATTAACTCATTTATTATAGGCTAGCAGTGTTTCAAATTGTGGCGCTTCTACCAGTCTTTGAATTCCTTCAGTCTTCTGATGGCAGACTTTACTGTTAGGGCAGAAGTGGTGGTGTAGGTCCAGGCACCACCAGCTACCATTTTCATGCAGGAACTACAGTGACAGATCCCCACAGCTTGTCTCTTCATCTTGGTTTTGCCACAGGAGCAAGTGTATTTGACATGCTGGCTGATTTCTATTCTCTTCACTATTTTCCTGAGGGAGGTGCCATAATGGGTCTTGTATTTACCAATGACTACGACCTTCTTGATGTATTTAGCCACGTTGCCACAAACTCGGTTGGAATCCAGAGAGCCGGTTTTTATTATTATTAGGCAAGAGTCTAATTTTCTTGATATTTCATGTCTTATTGGTTTTTTCCCAATTTAAAAAAAAATTCTTTCCTTGCCTCCTACCCCCATTTTGAAACTACAGTCACTCCTCTCATTCCTCCTTCTTTCTCTTTCTCTTCTAAGGCTTTGCTCTCACACAGAAATTGCCTTATTTGGAGTAATACATTAAATCAGTGTTGTTCTTGTGACTGTTTACTGTTCATCACTTATGAGATCAGCCTCTATGAACAATCTCTGAATTATTCTGATTACATATTCAACTTGAAACAGTCTTAAATTTTTTTCATTTTTTAAACTTTTATTTCTCTAAGCCAAAGCAGTTTATGACAAAGAATAGAAACACTTGGTGTGGTTCCCTCCCGGCTCATAGTAGTTTATGCCCTGTCCCCATTAAAGGAAAATTCTTAAGTTTAAATTAGGTGTTGCTAATTTTCTGTTTCTTTGTTCTTAGAGTAGTTGTCCAATCTAGAATATATTGGAGAGTTTTTGTTTGTTGTTTCTATGAACCAGTCATTTCTCTAGTCAGCTAGCTTTCCAGCTTTCTACCAGATTTCCTCCCAATATATAACAGCACAGAAGATAGTCTTAAAATTCATGCCAGTAGTGATTTAGTATGTAGATTTTTTTTAAAGATCTGTTTTCATATTCTTGAAATTAGTCAAGTCATTTAGTTTTTAATCTGCCCTTGAATTCCAAATATTTTTCCTCTTTTGTTCTTCCTTATTCTTAGGTTTTAGGACAAATAGCTTCTGGAACTGTTTTTATGAAAATGCAGACTATGATAGCAGGAATTGCTTTTGCTAATTTTATTTTGTTGCAGAAATTAATAACCTTGTGAAACTCTGTATTATTAAAATTAGCAACCTCACAGGACCTCCCCCGTGAGGTTCTAAAGCTCTATTTTTACTTCGAACTGCTACTCTCTAAAGGGAAATTGTTGGCTTGATGTTGAATGCTGATTGTTAATTTTTACTTTGATCGTATGTTGATGTTAATTCTAATCTCAGTTTCTTTGCCATTTCTCTTTAATAACTCTTTAGATGACTTTAGCTTATTTTCATTTCTGATGTTTAGAATAGGATCAGAGGAATCTTGATATGAATTTTGATTTGCTCCCTCACTAGTAGTTATGACTCTGGGCAGTATGACCTCTTTAAACTTCAATTTCCTCATTTATAAAGTGGGATGGTAGTACCTAGTTCATAGGATTATTATGAAAAGTAAATGAGATGGTATTTACTGAGCCCTCTAAGTAATGCCTGGCACACACATTACTGATAGGTAGAAAACTTACTTGGGGTGGGAGGCCGTGGGGAGAGGATTTTAGTGGGAGCTTTCTTATTGAAGTAACTTCTTTTCCTCCTTTGCATTCCCAGTCACAAGATAGTGAAAGTTGATTGATATAGCTTTATTGTTCCTATTAAAGTAATATGTTTCTGACACTCTAGAAATTAACTTTTTAATTACCAGTATGCGTGACATTTTAAAAAGTTGGTCTCAAGCACATTATTTTGATGCCCTAGTCATAACATTATTTTGATGCCCTAGTCATAACATTATTTTTTGAATGAAACCTAACTTCAAGATTTAGAAATATTTTCCACGTTGGCAGTACAACATCAGATTATATATTTCTTTTATTTTTGTCTACTCTTCTGTCAATTTATTTAAGATCCCTAGGCAACCGATATCAGTAACTGATAGTCAATACTGTTTATCTTCTGCTTTCAATTGGTTGTAGCTGTTAAGTGAGGAAAGTGAAGATGTTCTTCATTTAAGAACTGAATCCAGTTCTTAAATTGTAGCTGTTAAGTGAGGAAAGTGAAGATGTTCTTCATTTAAGAACTGAATCCAGTCTAGGCATCCCTGTGCTCCTGTTGAGCTTCTTTTGAATACATTGTTTGTGTTTTTTTAATTTTTATTTTGTGTGTATAGTAGTATATTTAGTACATAATTTATTTTTATAAGCCTAGAAATAAATTTGGTTCTGTTCTATTCAGACTTTGACAAGATTTGATCATGTTTGCAACTCTACCATATGTTTTCTGACTAAACTAAGTGTTTAGGTGATGATTCTCAAATGTCAGACTTATTATACCCATCAGTTCTACTCCTTGGTAGGTTCCCTACAGAAATGTTTATGACATATGTATAGGTACAAATTTAAGAATGTTCACATCTTCATTATTCACAGTAGTTCAAAACAACCTGAAAGACCTTCAGTAGTCAAATGGATAAATACATTGAGGTATATTGGGTGAAAGAAGCCTGATATAACAGAATACATACCGCAGTATTCCATTTATATAAAGTTCAGAACCACTAAAATTATATTGTATTATTTAGCCATGCATATTTGGGTAGTGTGACTATAAAGAAATGCAAGAAATTAAATACCATAAAAGTCAGGATTGGAAAGGGGAATGTGGAGGCTCTGGGGGTGGTGGTTAGGTTCTGTTTCTTAATTTGGGGTGTAGTCTGCAGACATTTGCTTTAAAAAATTTTATTAACCTGTGCTTTTGTGTTTCATGCCTCTTTTATGTGTTGTTGTTTTTCACAATATGGTTTTAAAATAGGGGAAAATGAATAATCGTTTCTCTAGAGTATCCTTCAAAAAGAGAATTTTCAAAAAGAAAGAAAATCCTCTACTTTATCTTTCAGTTGTGCCAAGGCAAATAGCTCTTTTAAGACCTGCAGTTATCATTACAGGGAAGTTCTCTTTTGAGTCTCTGAGGGGTCTCTGACTTTAGTACTCCTAAAGAATTGAAGTCTCCACTCCAAGTTTGAGAACCAGTGGTTAGGAACTTTTTTAAAAACACTATTTTTTTCTTCTTTAATCCCAGGCCACTAATGATTCACAAGATTTGATAAAATAACCTTAAATAATTTCAATATTGATAATAGCAGCAGTTGATTATTATTTAGCACTCATGTACTAGTACTATTCAAAACCTTTTATATGTATTTGTTAGTTTTAGAATGAGAACATTCAAATACTTTTTTCAACTTTGGACTCTTTAAAAATAGATGCTCAGTTCATGCATTCATTCATTCACCAACTATGTATTAAGTATCTACTATGTATATACCAGGTGTAATTTTAGCTGTTATGGGTATAGAAATGAACAAGACAAAGCTTTGCCTTCATGGAATTTACATTTTCTTGAAGAGACAAAAACTAATAAACTAAAAATATGTCAAGTAGTGATAAGTCCATTGAAGAAAAGTAAAAGAATATAAGTCAGTAGAGAACGAAAGTGGTAGTGTGTGGGATTTGATCAGAGATGCAGCAAAGCTGTATGAGTTGTACATGTATCTGGGGAAAGGGTGTGTGAGATAGAAATTGTTTGAAAACCCAAAGTGGATCTGAAATTGGAGTTTTAGAATAATAAAAATGCCTTTAAAAAATAATAAAGGACCAGATCATAAATATTTTAAGCTTTGCAAGCTATAAGATCTCTGTTGCAACTACCAAACTGTGCCATTGTAGTGGAAGCAGCCATGGTCAATCTGTAAATGAATAGACCTGGCTGTGTTCCTATAAAACCTTACCGAACAGGCAGCAGGCTGGATTTGGCCCTGTGAGGCTGTAGTTGGCTCACCCCTGGGTTATATCATATAGACCATGTAGGTCACGGTAGGGACTTCAGATTTTGTTCTAAGGGTGAGAGAGTTTTAAGCAATAAATTACTATTTATGTATGTTTATCATTTTTAAAATAAAATATTTAGATATTCAACATACTAGAGGAAGTTTGGAATGGCTTTCAAAATCTGTGTTTATATTATTTTTTTATCTGCTATATTCATGTAACAAACATTTGTGGAACCTGTATTTTTGTCGGAATTGTTAGGAATTAAATTATTAATAAGATACCTCCCTGCTTTCATTAAGACTCTAAATTCCTAGATTATCACTCTTGATAATCTTTGAGAAGTACCTAGTACTATACATGATGCATAGTAAATATTTGAAGGAATGACTATATAATTCCTTAAAGAGTTCATAGTATTTTGGAAAAGGTAGACATAAATAGTTGCAATAGCTTAACAGAGATATGGATTAAAAGCTCTGAAAGAGAAGAGGAGAGCAATACCAAATCCATCTACAGGAAAAAGGAAGAGAAGATAAATTCCATTTTAGACATAGTGAGATTAAATTCCTGTGAGATTTCTGGATGAAGATGTTTAGGAAGTAGTTAGACAATAGTGTTCTGGGACCTAAGAGAGAAATCTAGACTAGGCATCCACATTTAGAAATTATTCAAATGTAGCAGGTTGTTAATACCATTAAAAAAGAATTTTTGTTGTTGACAGAGATCTTGAAGACTAACATGTATTTAGATCACAAACAGAAGAAAGGAAGGCCAATGAAGCATGAAAAGGAAAGAATGAGCAAGCACATAAAAGAAGTAGGAATGAGTGGTATCCTAGAAGTCAAAGGAAAAGAGTTTTAAAAGAGAGGCAGTAATTTTTTGATTTAATATGGTAAATGAAGCCATTCATAGTAAAAGATTATAAAAGACAAAAAGAATAGGAGTGGAGACTATAGCAGATAATAGATGTCAGCAAAATTTTGGAAGATATAAAACAGATAATTGAGTGGTAAGAGATTTGGGTTTTTATTCTTTTATTTTAAGGGCCTGTGAATGGGGAAGGGTGAAGGAAGCCCCCCAAAATCAAGTTAAAACTATGGCTCAGATATCAGAAGCACTCATTACCTGTCAGGCAGGGCAGGAGAACAAGGTGGTATTGAGAGCAGGTTTAAAAGTTTGTGTAAGGAATTGTCTGACTCTCATTTTTCTTCCCCCAGTCCATGCAGACAGACAAGTGTCTCTTTTCTCCCATATAAAGACTGAAGGTTTGATCTCTGGAGGTGAAATGGAGAGTCTCTAGACTAGGATACTTCAGGCATGGCTGAGGGTGGGCAATGAGCATCTTACCGGAAAAATAAAGTGGGAAAATCAAATGAAAGTCTGTATATTGAATCAGAGTGCTGGTGACCAACTTCACACTCTCCAGAAAGGAGCTTGAGAGAATTCTACTCCAGGGAAACTGATCAGACCAAGAGAAAACACTGATACTGACATTTGAAAGTCTCCAAACAACCTGTCACTGTGTGTGTGGCCTAGCTGATGCTGGATAGCTGCTCCAGTGACCAGGTTCTTGTCTTATGCCATGAGAAAGAATTCATGGACACAACAAACAACAAGTAGGAAAGCACAAGTTTTATTAAAGCAAAAGTACACGCTTAAGAAAAAAATACCAGCAGCCCTAAGAAAGAATCTGCCCTGAGCTTTCTGAATAATGGGCTTTTGTTTTCTCAGGAGTGAGGGGTGTCCCAAGGCTATCCATCCTGCCTCCTGGCCTTGGCTTGTTTCTCATGCCACCTGGAGGGGAGGAGGCAGCCCAGGGCC
>NW_011888976.1:998776-1007712 GCF_000151845.1 Pteropus vampyrus | reverse complement strand
GGTAGGGACTTCAGATTTTGTTCTAAGGGTGAGAGAGTTTTAAGCAATAAATTACTATTTATGTATGTTTATCATTTTTAAAATAAAATATTTAGATATTCAACATACTAGAGGAAGTTTGGAATGGCTTTCAAAATCTGTGTTTATATTATTTTTTTATCTGCTATATTCATGTAACAAACATTTGTGGAACCTGTATTTTTGTCGGAATTGTTAGGAATTAAATTATTAATAAGATACCTCCCTGCTTTCATTAAGACTCTAAATTCCTAGATTATCACTCTTGATAATCTTTGAGAAGTACCTAGTACTATACATGATGCATAGTAAATATTTGAAGGAATGACTATATAATTCCTTAAAGAGTTCATAGTATTTTGGAAAAGGTAGACATAAATAGTTGCAATAGCTTAACAGAGATATGGATTAAAAGCTCTGAAAGAGAAGAGGAGAGCAATACCAAATCCATCTACAGGAAAAAGGAAGAGAAGATAAATTCCATTTTAGACATAGTGAGATTAAATTCCTGTGAGATTTCTGGATGAAGATGTTTAGGAAGTAGTTAGACAATAGTGTTCTGGGACCTAAGAGAGAAATCTAGACTAGGCATCCACATTTAGAAATTATTCAAATGTAGCAGGTTGTTAATACCATTAAAAAAGAATTTTTGTTGTTGACAGAGATCTTGAAGACTAACATGTATTTAGATCACAAACAGAAGAAAGGAAGGCCAATGAAGCATGAAAAGGAAAGAATGAGCAAGCACATAAAAGAAGTAGGAATGAGTGGTATCCTAGAAGTCAAAGGAAAAGAGTTTTAAAAGAGAGGCAGTAATTTTTTGATTTAATATGGTAAATGAAGCCATTCATAGTAAAAGATTATAAAAGACAAAAAGAATAGGAGTGGAGACTATAGCAGATAATAGATGTCAGCAAAATTTTGGAAGATATAAAACAGATAATTGAGTGGTAAGAGATTTGGGTTTTTATTCTTTTATTTTAAGGGCCTGTGAATGGGGAAGGGTGAAGGAAGCCCCCCAAAATCAAGTTAAAACTATGGCTCAGATATCAGAAGCACTCATTACCTGTCAGGCAGGGCAGGAGAACAAGGTGGTATTGAGAGCAGGTTTAAAAGTTTGTGTAAGGAATTGTCTGACTCTCATTTTTCTTCCCCCAGTCCATGCAGACAGACAAGTGTCTCTTTTCTCCCATATAAAGACTGAAGGTTTGATCTCTGGAGGTGAAATGGAGAGTCTCTAGACTAGGATACTTCAGGCATGGCTGAGGGTGGGCAATGAGCATCTTACCGGAAAAATAAAGTGGGAAAATCAAATGAAAGTCTGTATATTGAATCAGAGTGCTGGTGACCAACTTCACACTCTCCAGAAAGGAGCTTGAGAGAATTCTACTCCAGGGAAACTGATCAGACCAAAAGAAAACACTGATACTGACATTTGAAAGTCTCCAAACAACCTGTCACTGTGTGTGTGGCCTAGCTGATGCTGGATAGCTGCTCCAGTGACCAGGTTCTTGTCTTATGCCATGAGAAAGAATTCATGGACACAACAAACAACAAGTAGGAAAGCACAAGTTTTATTAAAGCAAAAGTACACGCTTAAGAAAAAAATACCAGCAGCCCTAAGAAAGAATCTGCCCTGAGCTTTCTGAATAATGGGCTTTTGTTTTCTCAGGAGTGAGGGGTGTCCCAAGGCTATCCATCCTGCCTCCTGGCCTTGGCTTGTTTCTCATGCCACCTGGAGGGGAGGAGGCAGCCCAGGGCCTCTATCTTGTATCCTGGCCTTGACTTGTTTCTCATGCTGGAGTCTCAAGTTTGAAATCAAAACTGGGAGAAGGCTGAGTAGTGGGCAAGGGAGAATTTCCAGAGCTGTATGGGGAGGGGTGGCGGGGGACGGTGCTCCCTAGACTAACTATCCTGTCTCATAGCAAATAACAAGTTCTGCTCATGCACATAGAACTTTTTACTGCCTCATCGTGAATATGAAGAGACAGCTAAGATCACCAGACTTCGAGGAAATTCTCTGCTGAGAAAGACAGAGATCAAAACAAATAAAAAGCAAACACAAAATATGATTGAAGATCGAAAAATACAGGGAGTAGAAGAAAACTTTTTTAAAAAATGTATAATTTCATCAGATAAGATGGTTCATGGATGAACCAAGATAAAAACACTATTTTTAAAAAGAAAGTAAAAGTAAAATTCTTGAAAACTAAAAATATGACACCAGGCATTAAAAAAAATTAAATTAGTAGAAGGATTAGAAGAGAAAGTAGAAGAAATATTCCACAAAAAAGCAAAAAGGTTATTTGTTTTAAGAAAAAAAGGAGAGAAATTTTAAGAAAATTAGGGAATTAAGCTTGGAGATCTAATATCTGAATAATAAGATTTCCAGAGTTTGGGAAAGGAGAGAGTAGGAGAAGAGGAGAGCAGAAAGAGAATTTATTAATGAAATAGAATACAAAGAGAATTCCTCAGAATTGAAACTATGAGCCTCTAAACTAAAAGAATGCACCGAATGCTTAACACGATATATTTTAAAAGACCTCACACTAAGTCAGACACAATAAGTTAAATATTGTATGATTCTATTTATAAGAAGTATCCAGAATAGGACTATATAGAGACAGAAAGCAGATGAATGAGGGCTGGGGCTGGGGAGGGAGGATGGGAATTAAATTCTTAATGAGTATGAGATTTCCTTTTGGAGTGATAAAAATATTTTGGAATTAGATGGAGGTAGTAGTTGCATAACATTGTGAATGTAAGGTAGTGGTTGCATAACGTCGTGAATGTACTAAATACCACTGAATTATTCACTTTAAAAGATTATAAGTTTTGTGAATTTGACCTCAGTTAAAAAAAAAAGAAAACTATATACTGAGATATATGAAATTTAAGAACATCAGAGATAAAGAAATTCTGAAAATAGCCAGAGAGAAACAAAGGATCTTATATTACTCATAATAAACTAAATTATAACAAAAAAATAATAAAGCCTGGAATTTTAATGGCTTAATTGAACATTTTTCACTCATGCCACATGTTTATGGTGAGGTAGAACACTCTGCTACACATCGTTACTCAGATATCTAGGCTAATGGAGGCTTTGCCATCTTCTGTTGCCATCTCAACGTGGTTTCTAGAATGGGAGAAAAGAAAGTGTAGAAAGTTCCTACTCTTAAATGCTTTGGCCCTGGCTAGAACCAGTCGTGTGGATCTTCTTCAGTGCTAGGAAGTTAGAATATGCAGTCTTCCCAAGTGCCCAGAAGGAACAGGCAAACCAGCAACTGCTGAGCACAGGAAGTCTCTACTGTGCATACTAAGGAACAGGAGTTAGACTAGCATTAGACTCACCTAGTTTGAAGCTAGGAGACAGTGGAATAATGCTTTCAAAATTCTGAAGGAAAATTATTTCCTATAAAATTGTGTATCTAGTCAAACCATCAGTCAAATGTAAGGGTAGAAAATTAACATTTTCAGAGGAACAAAGTCTCAAAGCATTTACCTTCTATCCTTCTATTTCAGGAAATTAACAGAGGATATGTTACACTTAAAAAGGGAATAAAGGAGGAAGAGAAAGATTTGAAATCTGGGCGCATAGGATTTTGCACAGGATACAGCCCAGACTAGGGCAGGAATATTAAAAGGCTGGGAGGATGGGGGAACAAGGAAATGTAATGTGATAGATTATCTGATATGTTTGACAATATTGAGAGTTTTGTGGTTCTATAAGAATTTGCTCTGTGTTTAAGATAGATATGTAAAAAATTAGCAAAACAAGACATTATATGCTCCAAAAATATTAAATGGCTATATAGAAAGAGAAATGTAATCATAGCATATTATATGACACTATGAAAATAATAGTCATACTATAAGTACTGATTATAGCTGGACAAAACGTAACTCTTATGAGGATGATAGGACATACAAGAGCTTAGTCATCTATAAGAGATTGTCAGTAAATAATGTCTAAAATGGAAAAATAAAGAAATAGCAATAAATTATTTAGATATATAAATGGAAATGCCAGAAGAAATGGCTTAGATTTAAAGGTTGTTGCTTCTAGGAAGTGAATTTTAAGAGTGGAATGCAGTAGAACAGCTTGCATTATACATCTTGTAGAACTAATGCTTTTTAAAATTATCTAAATCTATTAGTTTGACTTCTTTTTTTTTAAGGAGGCAGGGCAAACAGTACCACATACTGCAAAGAGCCTATTTGAAATGAAAATTTGGAAAGGAGCCATAGGCTTTGGCAGATAGGTGGTTATAGTGATATTGGAGCAGTTTCAGTGGGTGACTGGTGGATCTAGACCAAGTTGCAGTGGGTGAAAAGTGAAAGAATAAAGAAGGTATGTTACATACTGTAAAAGTGTAAATCGAAGGAGACCAGCTGACATACAGCATTAAATAGGAGGATCTACAGAAAAGAAATGTTATCCTCAGTGAAATACAGAATGTGAAAATCTGACTTTAAATAAATTATAAAGAAGCTCCATTATACATTTACAGAGAATCTCCCACAAAACAAACAAAAAAAACCAAACTTTTTTTGTTTATTTAAATAATTAGCTCTTCTACAATGATTCATTTTACTGAAACATGTAGGCATCTCTGTTAAATTGCATCAGTAGAGAAAAGAAAACTATTGGTATAATATAATTTGCATTACTTCTTTATTTAAATAAAATTCCTTCTCAGAATTTCTTTATTTCAACTTAATATTCTTGATTTAAAGAGGGTTGCTTTGTTTGTTTGTTCTGAGTTCTTTTTTCAAAAAAGGTCTAGGCTTTTAAAATAAGGTGAAAACTAGTGAAAATAAAAGGCAAATTGTTCTACCCCCAGATTTCTGCATTAATCTGATTGTTCTATTATACTTAAAATTCTCTTAGTTCCCCTTCCAGGTTCAAGTTTTTGTTTGAGCCTAGTCATGGGAGTAATGTTATCATCTTTAAATTTGGTCATGGAATGTGTTACACTTCCCCGCTCAGGGAATGCTACTCGGTTTGGGCTTGGATAGTAACGTTTATTTTCTTTGGCAGAGAAGCTGATCGTCGAGGGGCATCTAACCAAAGTGGTAGAAGAAGCAAAGCTTTCAAAAGGTTTGTTTGCTATGGGTTTTCTGTTTTTCGACAATACTTTTGGATAATGAAGGTTAGTGTACATTTTCAAGGTCATAGTATTTTAACAGTTTACTTCTTAAAGCTCACAAAATGGCAGTTCTGTAATAGTATTAGATAACATAAAATAGTTTTTTCTGTTTTAAGAAGGATATCTTAATTGGAAAGTTTCTTTTTAAAAGGGTATATATATATATATATATATATATATATGAGTGTGTGTGTTTTTAAATGCTTGGAATAGATTTCTTTGTGTATTAAACATTTGTTGCAATCTCTCTCACTTCCAGCATTGTTTTCAGCCTTGATCTCAAATTTTTAATCAAACGCATGTAAATCTTTTATAAAACAACAGGTGAAAAATATTTGCAGTTTCGTTTTGGGGCTTATCATATCTTTAACATTCCTTACGATATTTAATATTTTCTTAATTTTTGGCATCTCAATTTGATTTAAACAAAAGTAAATATGTAGAATCTTCTTATATATTTTATAATAAATCATCTTATAATTGCCTGAAGTAGTTTATTCTGTTAATTCTTTTCTTACAATTGTTAGAAAAGAAAAATGAATTTTAAAGCATCATATTGTCAAGTCACTTTTGTGCATAGGGAGATCAGGCAAATAAATTTGGTGGCATATGCTTATTATTATTTTAGGACTTTCATCAGAACATACCAGCATACATTTAAAAGCTAGCTTCTTAATCATCTTGGTGAATTAAAAATGAGTGATAAAAGTTTGGAATATTGAATTTTAGTGTATTCTGTTTTAGGAAAGTAATTGGATCTATTTAGCTTTTAAAAATATTTAAAAGGATTCTGTTATTTCAAATATCTGGTGGCTTCCATTCTGAATTTTATGCATGGCAGATGCCATATTTGGGGAAAGAATGCGTAGAATATGCATCACTAATGTTGTTCTGGCAAGCAGGCATTGAGTTTCAGAACAGTGAACTATTTTTAGTACATACAGCAATTGATTTCATCTTATTAAAGTGAGATGAGAACAGACATTAAAATAACTTTTACTTCACCACCTAAATACCTATTCGGATTAGTTGGTTGAATAGCCAACACTTTGAAGCAGAAGTAGAGCCTTAGGGAAAAAGACCCCAGCACTTCTTTAATTAAAGAAAAGTATCTTGGTGCTTCTTTTTAATGCATTCTGAATAATAATATATTTACTCAAAATTATGTGAAAAAGATTTGTGCAATGTTATTGATTTTCTTTTGAAACCTGGCTATAAAATATATATTGAAAGCTTTAAAGAGCATGCTTTTTGATTCAGCAGTTCTACTTCTGGGTTTTCATCTTCAGGAACAAATTGAACAAATATGAAAGGGTATTCGTTTTAGTGTTGTTTAAAAGCAAAAAGAGAAAAACATAAATGTCCAATAATAAGCGCATTTATTAAATAAATTATAGCAAGTAAATCCATGCAAAAGAATAGACTACACTCTTAAGAATAATAATACAGAAATCCAGTCAAGATGGTGTAGAAGGTGGATGCTGTGCTCACCTCCTCTTGTGACCACACTAAAATTATAACAAAACTACAGAAAAACCATCACTGGGAGTTGCCTGAAGTCAGGATGAACAGAAGTTCTGCAGCTGAGGACATACATAATGGGTCATCTCAAGACTGGTAGGAGGGGAGGAGATGTGAAATGGCCTGGTTCCACAACCATGTGTAATGGTCAAGAATCAGGAGGAGTATATTGGCTGTAGAGCCCCATCCCTCCTGGAGGAGCAATGGGTCCCAGCTCTATACTGGGCTCCTCAGCCCAGAGTTCCACTACTGGGAAGAGAAGTCCCTGCACTTCTGGCTGTGAAAAGCAGCAGAAATTGTGGCTGAGTGAGACATGGGGCTGCAGAAATCGCAGACATTCCTCTTGAAAGGCCTGCACCTGGACTTACTCAGTGATGAACTCACTTGCTCTGAGCTCCAATGCCAGAGCAGCTGCTCAGAGAGTTCTAGAGACATATGAGGAGGAACTGAGTTGTCAGGCTTCAGATCGAGGGCTGGAGGGGTGGCTTTCTCCCAGATTAAACTATCCATTATTCCTTAGTTGAGCAGCCACCATATCTGAGTCTCCAGCAACCTGATTAATACAGGTCGCTCCACGCGGGTGATTCCCTGAGACCCCGCCCCACTTCCACCTTGTGGGCCCACCCAAGCTGCCTCCAGTTATTTATTCCATACAAATTGCCTGTCTTGGCTTATGCTGCCAACTTTCCTAAAATCTCTGAAAGGCTCACAAAACCCAAGGAAGCAGCCTCTGTCCTCAGTATGCCCCATACCTCTTGCTGAGCAACACCAAGCCTGGCACTAGCGGCAGCTGGCCTTGATTTCTGGCTTGGTCTCTCAAGGCACCTATAAACCTAGCATGGGTGGCAGCCATCTGTAGATTGCTTGGTGACTTTTATCAGGTGGTCCCAGAAGTGCACAGGCTGTGATTGAACTTGGCCTGCAGCTAGGCCCCTCCCAGGAAGCCCTTGGGCTGGCACACCCAGTGGCCTACTTCAACTACCACCCAGGGCAGCATCAGAGGAGGACACACCCAGAGGGCCAACTGGGCAGGCACCAGAGCCCAACTAAAGTGAATCCTGCTCCATAGGGTCAGCCCCTCACCAGCCAGTCCTCAGAACCATTCAGCTCAAGGGTCATTCGCTCTCATCAACATGCAAATAGCAGCCAAGACTCAGCTACAACAGGAGGGCACACAACCCACACAAGGGACACACCTTGAGCATATTGCTCAGGTGACCAGGGAAGACTGTGCCACTGGGCCCCACAGAACACCTGCTACATAAAGCCACTCTATTAAGACCAGGAGACTTAGGAGCCCTACTTAATACATAGAAACAAACACAGGGAGGCAAGAAAAATGGGAAGACAAAGAAACATGTCCCATATGAAAGAACAGAACAAAGCTCCAGAAGAAGAACTCAACAAAATGGAGACGAGCAATCTACCAGATGCAGAGTTCAAAACACTGGTGATAAGGATGCTCAGTGAACTTACGGGAAAAGTAGATGAACTCAGTGAGAACTTTAACAAAGAGAAAACATAAAAATGGAGATGAAAAACATAAAAGGGAACCAGTCATAAATGAAGAAACAGTATCTGAAAAGTGTGCATTCGAGGGAATCAACAGATTGGATGAAGTGGAGGATTGAATCAATGATTTAGGGGATGGGATACTAGAGGACACCCAATCAGAACAGCAACAGGAAAAAAGAATCCAAAAAAATAGTTTAAGGGGCCTCTGGGACAACCTCAAGTGCAGCAACATTCACATAACAGGGGTGCCAGAAGGAGAAGAGAGAGAGAGAACAAGAAATTGAAAACCTATTTGAAGAAATAGTGATGGAAAACTTCCCTAATTTGGTGAAGGAAATAGATATACAACTACAGGAAGCTCAGAGTCACAAACAAGATGAACCCAACGAGGCCCACGCCAAGACACATCATAATTAAAATGCCAAAGGTTAAAGACAAAGAAAGAATATTAAAAGCAGCAAGAGAAAAGCAATTAGTTACCTACAAGGGAGCTCTCATAAGATCATCAGCTGACTTCTCAACAGAAACTTTGCAAGCCAGAAGCGCTTGGCACAGAATATTCAAAGTGATATAAAGCAAGGACCTATAATCAAGATTACTCCTCCCAGCAAGGCTATCATTTAGAATCGAAGGACAGATAAAGAATTCCCAGACAAGAAAAAGCTAAAAGAGTTCATCACCACGAAGCCAGTATTACAGGAAATGTTGGAGGGACTTCTTTAAGAAGAA
>NW_011888976.1:985899-997791 GCF_000151845.1 Pteropus vampyrus | reverse complement strand
GAGGAGGAACTGAGTTGTCAGGCTTCAGATCGAGGGCTGGAGGGGTGGCTTTCTCCCAGATTAAACTATCCATTATTCCTTAGTTGAGCAGCCACCATATCTGAGTCTCCAGCAACCTGATTAATACAGGTCGCTCCACGCGGGTGATTCCCTGAGACCCCGCCCCACTTCCACCTTGTGGGCCCACCCAAGCTGCCTCCAGTTATTTATTCCATACAAATTGCCTGTCTTGGCTTATGCTGCCAACTTTCCTAAAATCTCTGAAAGGCTCACAAAACCCAAGGAAGCAGCCTCTGTCCTCAGTATGCCCCATACCTCTTGCTGAGCAACACCAAGCCTGGCACTAGCGGCAGCTGGCCTTGATTTCTGGCTTGGTCTCTCAAGGCACCTATAAACCTAGCATGGGTGGCAGCCATCTGTAGATTGCTTGGTGACTTTTATCAGGTGGTCCCAGAAGTGCACAGGCTGTGATTGAACTTGGCCTGCAGCTAGGCCCCTCCCAGGAAGCCCTTGGGCTGGCACACCCAGTGGCCTACTTCAACTACCACCCAGGGCAGCATCAGAGGAGGACACACCCAGAGGGCCAACTGGGCAGGCACCAGAGCCCAACTAAAGTGAATCCTGCTCCATAGGGTCAGCCCCTCACCAGCCAGTCCTCAGAACCATTCAGCTCAAGGGTCATTCGCTCTCATCAACATGCAAATAGCAGCCAAGACTCAGCTACAACAGGAGGGCACACAACCCACACAAGGGACACACCTTGAGCATATTGCTCAGGTGACCAGGGAAGACTGTGCCACTGGGCCCCACAGAACACCTGCTACATAAAGCCACTCTATTAAGACCAGGAGACTTAGGAGCCCTACTTAATACATAGAAACAAACACAGGGAGGCAAGAAAAATGGGAAGACAAAGAAACATGTCCCATATGAAAGAACAGAACAAAGCTCCAGAAGAAGAACTCAACAAAATGGAGACGAGCAATCTACCAGATGCAGAGTTCAAAACACTGGTGATAAGGATGCTCAGTGAACTTACGGGAAAAGTAGATGAACTCAGTGAGAACTTTAACAAAGAGAAAACATAAAAATGGAGATGAAAAACATAAAAGGGAACCAGTCATAAATGAAGAAACAGTATCTGAAAAGTGTGCATTCGAGGGAATCAACAGATTGGATGAAGTGGAGGATTGAATCAATGATTTAGGGGATGGGATACTAGAGGACACCCAATCAGAACAGCAACAGGAAAAAAGAATCCAAAAAAATAGTTTAAGGGGCCTCTGGGACAACCTCAAGTGCAGCAACATTCACATAACAGGGGTGCCAGAAGGAGAAGAGAGAGAGAGAACAAGAAATTGAAAACCTATTTGAAGAAATAGTGATGGAAAACTTCCCTAATTTGGTGAAGGAAATAGATATACAACTACAGGAAGCTCAGAGTCACAAACAAGATGAACCCAACGAGGCCCACACCAAGACACATCATAATTAAAATGCCAAAGGTTAAAGACAAAGAAAGAATATTAAAAGCAGCAAGAGAAAAGCAATTAGTTACCTACAAGGGAGCTCTCATAAGACCATCAGCTGACTTCTCAACAGAAACTTTGCAAGCCAGAAGCGCTTGGCACAGAATATTCAAAGTGATATAAAGCAAGGACCTATAATCAAGATTACTCCTCCCAGCAAGGCTATCATTTAGAATCGAAGGACAGATAAAGAATTCCCAGACAAGAAAAAGCTAAAAGAGTTCATCACCACGAAGCCAGTATTACAGGAAATGTTGGAGGGACTTCTTTAAGAAGAAGAAAAAAAATGTGTCAAAATATGAATGAAAAAATTTATATATGAATAAAGAATGGCAGTAACTACATGTCTATTAATAAGTAGTACAGTGACTTGGTAAAAGCTTGCCTTTTTACTTACAGTGGATTTGTGCCTTCAGTCATCATTTTTTTGGAGCACCTGCTATGGACTGTGCACTGTTCTGTGCAATTGAGATATAGCAGTTAACAAAACACAAAAATCCCTACCCTCGTAGAGCTTATATTCTAGTAAGATCTCAGTGAAAGATTTTACCCCACTTTTAAGACAATTTTACCTTCTTGGCTAATACTCTAAATACGAAAGTTCTTTCTAAGCCAGAAAAATACTTTAGAAAGTATATTCCTCTTGGAATATATGATCAATATCTTGATCATAAAATTTCCAAAACCATCAAAATCAGAAGAGACTCATTTTTCTGTTTTCCTTTCTGTTCTCCCAGATCCTTTTTTATCTATCTTTAGATTAGATATATTAGCCTGCCTTATTTGAGACCAACTTTGTGATCAAAACTGGAACATTCAGAAATGTCTGATTTATAGCACACTGTGAATGTACCAGAACTGACTGGATTCCCATGAGCCTCTGTGGTCAGTGACTTTACTTCTCATCTAAGTTCCCTGTCTCTCATCAGTTGGCCTTTGACTAGAAATGGCAGTGAGAAAAGAAGCAAAAGGCTTTTTGTAATCCATCATCCATTTCACAAGTTAAGCAACAAATTCTAGGGGTGTTCTTATATGAAATAGCCATAATAAATTATTTTTGCATATTGAATTAAATATTTTGACAGTAATGGTTTTAGATATGTCTCTGATTACTTTCAAAATGGAAAATATCTTTTGGCTTAGTTGATTATAAAACAATATATATTCACTGTAATTTCAAACAATATATGGCTATGTGAAGTTAGAAAGTAAATGTCCACCATGGCCCTATTTCCAAAAGTAACCATTAGTATTTCTGTTGTAGATTCTTCTACTACAACTATATATATATATGAGACTAAATTATAATATAAATATTCATAAGCTAAATGTATAGCTATTTTCAATCTAAATGGGGTCATATTATACGTACTGTTCTTTAACAGACTATTTTTATCTAATAGTAGTGAGTATATTTTGAATATTTTCCATTCCATAATGGACAATGGTGTAGTGAACATCCTTATATATACTATATGTAGTCTATTCTTTCCTTAGGAAAAGTACTAGAAGTGGATATGCACATTAAAATTTTTGATATATATTACCACAAACAGAACAGTCAAGTATGTAACAATATAAAAAATGATCATATGCTTAGTGAATTTATAATCTCACTAAGGAAATAAGCTACAGACACAGCATGATATAAAATAGAACACGATTAATTGTAAAAAGTATATGACACACAGAAGATGCAATAAAAAGGAGCAGCATGATGGAGATATGAATACTTCTTTAAAGATAATAGGTCTTAAGCTGTATCTCACAGAATGAATAGGCCATGTAGAGAGAGAATGGTCATTGAGTTCAGGGAAATTCAACTTAAGGAAAGAATTGTAGGCCATAATGAGGTGACTTGCTTCAGCCCTGTACAGAGGCTGGTCTGGCTGAAACAGAGCTCATGTGGGAATTAATACAGGGACTGGCTAAATTCTGGGATGTCAAGCTTGGTTGAGGTCTTGTGGAGAATGGAGAGCTGATATAGGACTATGGTCAGAGAAATGACCTCTGCGAATGCTATCTTCATGCATGCCATTCTGTACACAGATGTGCTACTACAGATGAGAATTTCGGGCCTAATTAATTTCCAATCATCTTTATGAAATTGTTGGACTTACAGTTAGGATTTTTGAGAGCACTTCATTGAAAACTAGACGTAGTATGTCTTCATTGGATCAGGTAGCACATCACTTGGAAATAATTTCAAGACTTTTAAAAATGTTTTTCTCAATGTGGTTCAGATATAATATTTTCTTTAGATGTAAAAGACTATTAATTTTATTATTTTAAATGTTACTTTTATAACAAATAATTGTGATTATTTTAGAATTTTATCAATAAATAGTACTAAGGCAACCTAACTAGTGTTTTTATATAACAGCTATTTCCTTTTGTCATCTTCATACAATGTCCACATTATCCTGGGAATTTTGCTATATTTGTTGCAGTTCTCTGAATACTTTAGCAAAGCATGCTTCATTTTTGTTTCCAATTGGCCAGTGGACGCTTTGAACAAAAGTCCCAGCCCTCTGCTCAGCAGACATGATCCACATTATAATTTAATATGAGCTACATTTAATAACCATCATTCCATTTCGAACTAGCAGTGGTGAAGAAGTAAGAGATTCAGTGACCTCAGTTAATTTTAAAAGTATTTTGCGTACCAGTAGATTTAAAGCACGCATAGCCTGCAGCAGTTTTATTGATAGAAGCTATTTAATTATAATGACATTCTTTTCTTTTTATTCTTTTACTTGTTAGAAAACCAGGCAAGAGCAAAGGAATCTGATTTATCAGATACTCTGAGTCCAAGCAAGGAGAAAAGTAGTGACGACACTACAGGTGAGCTTTAACCTAATGTTTACAGATCTGCAGATGTTATTGTTGCTAAACAGTTTAAGTATGCAAATGAATGTGGGTGTAGATTTCAGAGCATTGCTTCCCTTTATCAAGTCACTTTCTTGAATCTTGGATATATTGTTTAAACTATCTGAATACAATAGATGTTTAAATTTTAACTATCCAAATACAATAGCAGTATAAATTTAAGTTATTTATTGTGATAACAGTATAGAGCTGATTATTGTTTTTGTTTGTAATTATCTTTTTCTCCCATAGATGCACAAATGGATGAGCAAGACCTAAATGAATCCCTTGCTAAAGTGTCCCTTTTAAAAGGTACTTTAACATGTTTTTATGATATTTTAAACCAGGGCATGAGATTTATTTACCTTTTGCTACAAAATCAGTTCTATGTATAATATGAAGTTTTAAGTTTTAGTTAAAAGATTGACAGGTTCTATAAAGTAGCAAGAACTAAAATTTAAAATGTTGGTGTTGGGCCAGTGTTTCAAAGAATTTAATGTAAAATAAATTGTATCAATCAAGGTTATGAAGGGCAAAGCAGTAAGTGGTAGAATTTGAAATGCAGCTGTAGTTTTTTTGTATTTACCTTGATGTCTCTTATATAAACTCACTACCACTTTTAACACAAATTAGAAAAAGATGAAAATATTAACTTGAAACAACCACCTTTTTGATTTATTATTATACATGGTAGCAGTTGTAAATTTCCTCATTTTCTGGTCCTCCTCATCCTCCAATATATATACCTAGGTTCTTAGGACATTCTTCTAGATATTTTGAGTGGGGCTAAAATAAGCAGTGCATGCAATAAATTCTTTCTCTTGTCTCACTTCTAAATAAGAAGTACATTTATTTATTGATGTTAACTTGTTTAGAATGAAATGGGTGGGAAATAAATCAGCATTCATAAATGTTTTTTAAAAATAAGATGCCTTAGGATAGCTTATTGATAAATCCGTGGTTGTCACCATTTAGCCTCTTTTATATTGCCTATTATACAAAGAAAAGTTGACATGTAAGTTCAGCCCAGTGTGTTAAACATGTTGGTAGCAATGGACTAGCACCAGGCAGCTCTCTGGAATCAGCAGCAGAAGCAGCCTGTGGAAGTTTCTCACTGTAGAAATACTTATGCTTCTGACTGGGCTATTAAGGGATCTCCTATCCCAGTCTAGGCCCTGAGTTTGGATTATATAAGGAAACCTTAGTTTCACCCTGCATGACCCTGCTGCTGGCCTAGTTTTACAATGATTGGGATTGGGTATGGTTAGCAGAGATTACCTAGATTCTCTTAGAGTTCCTTAGGGCATCCTGGACTTCTCGTTTCTTCCCCATAGATACTGAAGCTCATGTGGCTCTTCGAAGCCACCTTTGATTGAATTCCATTAACAAGGGACACGCTGAGGATTACTGGCTCAGGCAACCATTTGCCAACCTTTAAGTATCTCTAAGTATGAGCATAGTTTCTAGCACTCTTACCTTTGGTGTTGATGAGCATGCTTTTTTTCTAGTGTTGTAGTAATAAATCTAAGTTAGTGTTTGCACAGTCTAGAATCTCATCTTGGAGCATTTCTGATTCTTCTCAGAAATGCAATACTATTATTGTATAAAAAATTGTTACTGATACTGAACCCCTGGGCCTCTGTAGGAACATAGAGAAACAAGAGCGGGGGTGAATGAATAATGAAAACCAATCATACAAAAGTAGCTGTTCTTATGGTCTTTTTTACTCTAGAAATGTCCCAGAAATCTTTTCAGCAGCCAAGTTCAGATTGGTTTATAAGTATCATTTATGATTATGTTAATTATATTCAACTGTTATTAGTGCTTTTGTAATTTTATGTGTCAATCTGTTCTAGATTTTATTTTTACCCCATTGCTTACCACAATGCCAGATGTTCAGTAAAACTAAGATATTTGTTGAATGAATTAATAACAGACTTCTTACATCAAAGTTATAAAACCATAAGAGCATTAGGAAAATAACACACTCCAGCCAGGAAGCTAAGAATCAGAGAGCTCTGGGCTCAATCTCAGCTCTGCCATCTATTCGTAATATGTCTTTGGGCAAACTGTTTAACTCCTCTGTGCTTCACTTTTTTTCATTGGTCAGATTGGGAAAGATTGACATCATAGGATTAGTGTGAGGATTAAATGAAATAATGCATGTAGATCACGTACCATGGTGTAGAGAACATAGTGTGTTATGCACTGTAGTGAAGACACTGATAATGATGATAGTGATTGATAAAAGCAGAGCTATCTATTAAAGAGTAACTTTTCGTTAATTGAATAAGATTGTAGAGTTTAACAAAACAATTGGTGGTAGACCTTTTCCTGTTAATAATAGGGAGCGCCCTTCTAGTTGCTCGATGGGATGCTACTCAGTTCATGAATCATTTCATAAAGCCAATTAGATCTTTAAAAAATAATAATAATGTGTGTTTCTTTGCCACAAGTAAAGGAAAATTTTTTTTAATCTTTGAGTACCATGGGAAGGCTAAATTGTATTTGTAAAAGTGCCCATAATAAAAGCTGGGAAATCAGACTCAAGGAAGAAGGAATAAAAGGGGAAGTTGGAGAGAAAGAGACTGGAAAAGTCTCTTTCTCCTATGGAAGGAGAGTGGATGTACTAATGCTGCTATTAATTGCTTGGGGTGCTGTTAAAGTGACAAAAACAAAAATAGAATCCCAAAACTTTTCTTAACATTTCTGTATGACTACCGACGTTGTTACTGAAGTAGTGTCTTCATCAACACCTGTCAAAAGATTTTGGAGCTTAATTTTAAGAACATTTAAGTAGCTCCTTTATTTTCCTCATTGAAATCCTATGCCTGACTTCTTGAACCATTATTTTCAAATTTTATTCTTTCCTTTTTAAAAATTATAGCCAATCTTTATTTAGAATTACGGTGTGCTACCCTTCATGTTAGTCATCTAGGATTAGGAAAATAATCTAAAGTAGATTAAACATTCACCATGAGAAGTAAATAAAAAGATGATAGATAACATTTTTCCTGCAATATTAATCATTTTCAACCAATTTATGCCACTTTCGAAAGAGAAAGATGTGACTCAAACTACAAGTTTTTATATGCTTGGAATCATTTCTCCAAAAAAGGTAAAAAGAGAACTGAAATTCAGTCCAAGTAGTATCTAATGCAATTTGCTCTTTTTAGGAAACTGTGCCTCTCATGGTTTCAAAGTCTGATAAGACTGTTCTTGGGGTTTAAGGAGTTTCTGTCCTTGGTGATAAGAGAGTTATAGATGATAAGCTGCTTCTTGGTAGTTGTTACTATTAGGAGTCAAAGAAAGGAAAGATTTTTTATTTGTTTCTTTGTGTTTATTTTGGAAGATGAAGAAGAAAGGCAGTTTGAGCTTCGTGGAAGAAATATCATTTGAGATGACCCTGAAAGTGTGTCATACCATATATGACATATTCAGTAATTAAAAAAATTGAATCTGAACCTGGTCAAGATTCTAGATTTGGCTACCAACTTGCAGGACATATAAAGGGCTAGGGATGTATTCTAAATGATGTGGTAGGGATAAAACGGCAAAATTCAGATTGGAAAATTCTGCAGGGCACATGACTCAGTTTTTTCAAGTAAATTGCAAGATTGGGAGAGTGGGGAGGAAAGAGCCATGAGAGATCCTATAAATTAAGAGAGATTTAAGAAATGTGTCAGCTAACTGCAATGTGTGAACCTTATTCGGATCTTCATTCAAACAATCCAAATGCAAAAGAAATTTGAGACAGTGGGAAAATTTTAATACTAAATGGATACTTGATATTAAAGAATTACTTATTATTGTCAATGTGATAATGTTATTAGTCATTTGGGTTTTTTTTATAGATTACATAGATTTTTTAAATTTGTTATTTCATTATTAGTTTCAAGTATACAGCACATTGGTTAGACATTTATATAGTTTATGAAATGATCCCCCTGATTACTTTTTCTCTCCTCTGGCTCTGCATCTAGCCATTATATTACTGCTGACTGCATTCCCTATGCTGTCATCCCCAGGACCATCTATCAGTTAGGTTCGCTGAAGGAGGAATGCACAAGGCTGAAGAGGTTAAGCAAGATTTATTGTAGCAGAGGGACAGCCTGGCTGAGCTGAAGATGGCATCAGCCCTGAATGCACAAGGGGATCTGAAACTTATGTGGGGCTTGAGGCAGGTTTTTTTGGTGAGAATATTTTGAGCGAGTAAATTGGCATAGTGGTTCCTACACTACGGGGGATAGGGCCCTCCTGGACCTAACACCATCAACTCCTAATTTGTATTTCTTTAACCCCTCACCCCTTTCTCCCAGCCCTCTAACCCCTTCCCTTTTGGCTGTCACCAGATTGTCCTCTCTATTTGTAAGTCTATTTTCATTTAATTTGTTCCTTTTGTTCCTTAGATTCTGCATATATGTGAAATCATATGGTATTTATCTTTCTCTGTCTGACTTATTTTACTCAGCATAATAACTGCTAAGTCCATCCATGTCATTGCAAATGGTAGGATTTCATTTTTTTTTTTTTTTAATAGCTGAGTAATAGTCCATTGAATAAAGGAACCATAACTTCTTTATCCAATCGTCTGTTGATGGGCAATTAGGATGCTTCCATATCTTGGCTATTGTAAATACTGATGCCATGAACATAGGGGTGCATAAATCTTTACGAATTATTATTTTGGTTTTCTTTGGTTAAATACCCAGAAGTGTAATTGCTGGGTCAAAAGGTATATCCATTTTTAATTTTTTGAGGAACCTCCAGACTGTTTCACATAGTGGCTCTACCACTGTGAGTAGGATTAAGAGAAGACTGAGATATCTTCTCAGACAAAGGAAACATTAAAAACTACAAGCTAGATAATATGGGTTGGGTTTGACAAGTACAGTATACTTAAAGTTTGTTGATATAATCATTTGAGTGTTTTATAAGTTGAGGTGATTATTTTGGCAGAATTCAGTAGCTCTGAGCACAGAAATATTAGACCTGTATTTTGGGGAGATTGTTGGATGAATTGGAATAGGTAGAGGCTGGAGGTAAGACAGTCAGTTAGGAGGCTTAGGTAATCATTGAGAGTCTGAACTAGGGTGAGAAATTTAAACCAAAGAACGAAATTCAGGTTTGGGCCCAGTTCTTGTCTTTATCATCTCTTCTTTGGTAATCATCTGGAATCCATTGGCCTGAGAAACAGAATATGAGAGAGAAATGAAAGTCAGATATAATTCCAGTGTTTGACCCTGAATGACTGAAAGGATAGTGGTGTTATTAAAAGAAGTATTTATTTTTTGAAGAAGAGGTATCCTGGTGGGGAAAGTGATGGTTTTAGTTTGGTACCTGTTGAACAGGAAAAGTGACCATAGACTCTCGTTTGCCTGGAACTGTATATGCCTGTTGTCCCAGTGTAATTATTGAAAGTACTCCCTTTTACATTCAAAAGTATCCCAGTTTCATATTATCACCCTGGAAATGAGAAATGCAGTTGGAAGTGCAAGACAGAAATTAGGACTAGAAAGTCATTGTCATTTATTGCCGAGACATTTATTGACCTGAGAGATAAAAAGATAAGACACATGCCGAAGCTGCAGAATTATGAAGGATAGTGTTGATAGTGTAATTGTATTTTGAATAGGTGTGGTGGGAACTTTGGAGAGCCTAGCTTAACCATGTTTTGAGAATTCTCTGTGTAGGGGTGGGCTGTAGTACTGCAGGAGAAAATTACAGAGAAAGGAGGACAATGAAGAGGACAGATCCAATTGTCAAGAAGGAACCTAGCTGGTCAGAAAGATCCAATTGTCAAGAAGGAACCTAGCTGGTCAGAAAGAATGGCCAAAGAGTGAGAATTAACAATAAGAGGCTATGCCCAAAATTAAATTCATAATTAGGCTACTACTTAGGACTACCTCATATGGCTGCATATACCCTTGATGAAAAAAACAGTCTTGTTTGTAATGAAGCTTGTTCTCATCAAACAAGCCTGCAATTACAGACCTTTCAAAGGGAAGAGTGCTAGTAGTTGAAAAAAGATACACCCACCCGGCCAGCTCTCTCAGTCAGATGTTTCTATCAATTGATGAGTTAACAGATGATGTGGCTACATCAGCCTTCAACAAACATGCACATGCAAAATAGAACTTGGGAAAAGATACTTTGATTTGGCCCCTTACCAAGTGGTTCATAATATCTCAACCATGTTTAGAGCAAAGGGCAGTATTTAAGTTAACTCTCCAGTCACTCTTTGAAAGAAGTAGTCACACCAAATTTAATTTAGGATCTCATGTAGGTATTCTGTGTGCCAAGGCTGATTGATTTGTGGGTTCTTGTGTGGTATGGATCTCTTTACGGGATTTAGCCTTAGACTGAGAAAAGTTAGCCACTGGCCCATAATATACCAAGCATTTCTAAATATACACCATTCGTGTTAAGGGAAAAACAGATTCTGTTAATCTTTCCATAGCATCATAGTTCCTAAAAATCATTTCTTTCTCTTTGACTTGCACACCTAAATAAAATAGATTTGGCTCAGTAAGTCATTTATTGATCTTCATTTAAGCACTTTCCACTAATACTCATCACAAGACTTTTCCCAAGATCATGAAATAGATTGATACAAAAAGTCCCTTTCTGTGACAAAAGTGAGGCACAGTGAGAGTAGACCACAATAAACTAGTAATGCATTTTCCCCCACAACCATAGGAAATGCAGTGAGCCCTTGATCAACCTTAGCTCAAAAAGATTTGCTCATTTGTCTTTGGTAAAAAAAAATGGTACTTGGTTTTCTGAAAAGAGGATCTGCACACTAACTACTTAATTAGTTCGAATATAGTAATTTGTGTTTATTAAACAATATCTCTACTTCTATAATCAAGCACTGTATAGAGTTTGTATATTTACATTATTTGACACGTGGCATTTTATTTGCTCTAATTAAATGCTAATTTTTTATTATGTGATACAGAGAACAAATTTGCAAACAATAGATCCCTGCGTTAGCAGAACTCATTATTGCTTAGATTATATTTTGTCTACCAAAACAGAATTACTTAACATAAAATCTATTCCATTATTTTTAGCTCGAAAAGCAAGTATTAGTTTTGTTTCACATCACTGATCAAGAGAATTGTTCTACTGCAGACAAGAAATGTCTGCTTTTACAGACTTTCAAGATGAATTACACAGTTATTCTGCATTTATAAAAGGATTCTCTTCCTCAAAATAAAGTAGTGCTTTAGTTGTTGCATTAATTTATTTACATTTATTGTGTTTATTTAAAAAATCTATACATTTTAAGTTCAAATATTTTGTATATTAATCAGATAGTTAAGTGCCTACTCTATGTCTAGCTTTGTATTAGGTGGAATATAGTATGTTCCATGTAGTATGGAGTAGAAATGTGAAACATATATACATTTAACATTTGTTAAATGAAAACAGTGATAGGAATCCTCTTATTTCTGGGGAAGAAAATAAGAGTTTGTTAGAAAAGCATGCC
>NW_011888976.1:983105-985519 GCF_000151845.1 Pteropus vampyrus | reverse complement strand
ATTTGACACGTGGCATTTTATTTGCTCTAATTAAATGCTAATTTTTTATTATGTGATACAGAGAACAAATTTGCAAACAATAGATCCCTGTGTTAGCAGAACACATTATTGCTTAGATTATATTTTGTCTACCAAAACAGAATTACTTAACATAAAATCTATTCCATTATTTTTAGCTCGAAAAGCAAGTATTAGTTTTGTTTCACATCACTGATCAAGAGAATTGTTCTACTGCAGACAAGAAATGTCTGCTTTTACAGACTTTCAAGATGAATTACACAGTTATTCTGCATTTATAAAAGGATTCTCTTCCTCAAAATAAAGTAGTGCTTTAGTTGTTGCATTAATTTATTTACATTTATTGTGTTTATTTAAAAAATCTATACATTTTAAGTTCAAATATTTTGTATATTAATCAGATAGTTAAGTGCCTACTCTATGTCTAGCTTTGTATTAGGTGGAATATAGTATGTTCCATGTAGTATGGAGTAGAAATGTGAAACATATATACATTTAACATTTGTTAAATGAAAACAGTGATAGGAATCCTCTTATTTCTGGGGAAGAAAATAAGAGTTTGTTAGAAAAGCATGCCGCTTAATCGTTATTGATTTAACTAAGAAGTTACCATGATTTATGGAAACAACGATTGAGCTAGAATGAGAATTCTGGTTGTCTCCACTGCCCAGATGTATAAGCCATTTCAGAACTCTAGACTTTTATTTCTTCATCTGTCAAATGAAAGGAATAGGTTACTTGATCTTAAAGGTCTCTTCCAAATCCTGTGTATCTGCGTGGTTTTATGGTCCTTTAAAAATGAAATTGAATGCTATTAAACAATTAAGGAACTTGAAAGGCCTTCCTGGTTTGCTTGGGTTTTACTGTCAAGCTCTAGAAATCAAGCAAAAGAGACCATTGTGTGCTGGGAGTTAGATGCAGTCACAGGGTTAAATGCAGACGCTCGAGCCTGAGCTTTAAAGGATGTGCAGGTTTGTAGGAGTAAAGGAGAATGGTATGAGCAAAGATGAGTAAAGAAAATAGTCATGAGTGTGAGCTACGACGGTGACTATTAGGAATTGAGTATATTAGTGGGTAATGGAAAATAAGTAATGATGGTTATGGAGAACTTTAAAAGCCACATAAAGATGATAGGGAGTCAGTGCAGGTTCTTGATCTAAGTAAGAGAATTGCTGTAGTATCACAATGAAGGATAGAATGCAAAAGGGCAAGATAGATTAAGGATAAGACTTTAGGAAGAAGTGATTGAGGTTCTAAGATTGTGGCATTAGAATTGGTAATTTCAAGAGACCTTTTTAATCATGAAAACTTTCAAACACAAGGAAAGTTGAAAAGGACCAAAACATACATATATGCCTATTGCTTAGATTCAACAATTGTTGGTATTTTGCTATATTTTATTTGTATTGTGTATATATGAAGAAATTTTTCTTTTGACTTTTTATTTTGATACACTATCAGACTTATAGAAAAGTCATAAGACTAGAACAAAGAATCCATGTACCCTTCATCCAGATTCTCCAAATGTTAACATTTCACCTCATGTGATGTTAACATTTTACCAAATTTGTTTTTTCCATCTCCCTCTCCCTTTTCCTTTCCCCTCCCTCTCTGTTCCTAAACTATTAAGAGTACATTGCAAGACATGATAGCTTTTATTCCTAAATACTTCAGTGTGAATTTCCTGTTTCTGTTATATAACCACCATACAAGTTGCAAAATTAGGAAATTGACATTGATATATTACTATTATCAAAACACAGACCTTTATTCATATTTTGTTGATTGTCTCAATAATGACCTTTATGACAAAAGAAAATCCTGAGTCATGCGTTGCATTCTGTTGTCCTATCTCTTCAGTTCCTCAGTCTTTCTTTGTGTTTCATGACATTGACATTTTTGAAGAGCATAGTTAGTTTATTAAATATTCCTTAGTTTGTCTGTATCTTATGTTTTTTCATGATTACATTCAAACTATGCATTTTTAGTAAGAATGTAACAGTAATAATATTGGGCATCATATCAGAAAGTCTCTGATTTTGAATCATTCTGTCACTGATGATGATAACTTTATGTAAAATCCTGTAATTCCTCAAACTTTTATCTCTTTAGTTTTAGCATCTACTGATGATTCTTGCCTGAATCGGTTATTACTATGTTAGTTGCCGAATAGTGATTTCATAATTCTTTCAACATTTATTAGCTGACTTTCTACTTTAAGGAAGAGTTTTCTCTTTTCCCCTCTTTCCTCTTCTCCCTTCCCTCCCTTCTGCTGTATCAGTGTGAATTCATGGATTCATATTGTATTTGGTAGATTATAATCTGTCACTATCATTAATTATTTCGATGCTCAAAGTGTTCCATGTTTGGCCAGTGGGAGCTCTTTATGTCTTTTT
>NW_011888976.1:949968-983055 GCF_000151845.1 Pteropus vampyrus | reverse complement strand
TGCAGGTTCTTGATCTAAGTAAGAGAATTGCTGTAGTATCACAATGAAGGATAGAATGCAAAAGGGCAAGATAGATTAAGGATAAGACTTTAGGAAGAAGTGATTGAGGTTCTAAGATTGTGGCATTAGAATTGGTAATTTCAAGAGACCTTTTTAATCATGAAAACTTTCAAACACAAGGAAAGTTGAAAAGGACCAAAACATACATATATGCCTATTGCTTAGATTCAACAATTGTTGGTATTTTGCTATATTTTATTTGTATTGTGTATATATGAAGAAATTTTTCTTTTGACTTTTTATTTTGATACACTATCAGACTTATAGAAAAGTCATAAGACTAGAACAAAGAATCCATGTACCCTTCATCCAGATTCTCCAAATGTTAACATTTCACCTCATGTGATGTTAACATTTTACCAAATTTGTTTTTTCCATCTCCCTCTCCCTTTTCCTTTCCCCTCCCTCTCTGTTCCTAAACTATTAAGAGTACATTGCAAGACATGATAGCTTTTATTCCTAAATACTTCAGTGTGAATTTCCTGTTTCTGTTATATAACCACCATACAAGTTGCAAAATTAGGAAATTGACATTGATATATTACTATTATCAAAACACAGACCTTTATTCATATTTTGTTGATTGTCTCAATAATGACCTTTATGACAAAAGAAAATCCTGAGTCATGCGTTGCATTCTGTTGTCCTATCTCTTCAGTTCCTCAGTCTTTCTTTGTGTTTCATGACATTGACATTTTTGAAGAGCATAGTTAGTTTATTAAATATTCCTTAGTTTGTCTGTATCTTATGTTTTTTCATGATTACATTCAAACTATGCATTTTTAGTAAGAATGTAACAGTAATAATATTGGGCATCATATCAGAAAGTCTCTGATTTTGAATCATTCTGTCACTGATGATGATAACTTTATGTAAAATCCTGTAATTCCTCAAACTTTTATCTCTTTAGTTTTAGCATCTACTGATGATTCTTGCCTGAATCGGTTACTACTATGTTAGTTGCCGAATAGTGATTTCATAATTCTTTCAACATTTATTAGCTGACTTTCTACTTTAAGGAAGAGTTTTCTCTTTTCCCCTCTTTCCTCTTCTCCCTTCCCTCCCTTCTGCTGTATCAGTGTGAATTCATGGATTCATATTGTATTTGGTAGATTATAATCTGTCACTATCATTAATTATTTCGATGCTCAAAGTGTTCCATGTTTGGCCAGTGGGAGCTCTTTATGTCTTTTTTGACATGACCCAATCATTCTTTGAGCCTTTTTTTTCTGATGAAAAAGATGTTCTCCATTCATCTTATGCTTTTCCTGATCATAGCCCTGAAATCAGCCATTTCTCCAGTGAGCCCTAGGTCTCTTTAGTGGAGAATGGTATTTAGAAACCAAGATCTGAGTATTTGTTGTGATTCTAGGCCCACTCGATGGACAGAGATAAGCAATAGATATGTATGTATATTATATATACAAGCATGTATGTATATCTACACAATCTCACATATCTGTATTTATTTCTGTATCTTTATTTTTCTGTACATTCAAATCTATTAGAGTTCATTCTCTAATTTATACCCTATACTGCAGGATTAATTCTATATTCCCTATTTCCATATCTGTAATTCTCCTCTCCAACAGTGAGAAACCTGGCTCCTTTTATCTACAATATATTTATCTGATCATTGTTAGAATACACAGAAAATAGTTTCAGAATTGCCAACCAATGCTTCTGTGGAAAAGAAGGCTTTGTATAGATTTGTTTTTTCTTGGTTTTCAAATTATTAACATGGAACAGTAGTTCTCAACATGGAACAGCTTTACTCCCCAAGGGATATTTGGCAAAATATGGAAATATTTTTGATGGTTACAACTCAGAGGGAGTGCTACTAGCATCTAATGGGTAGAAACCAGAGAAACTACTAACTACCCTACAACAAACGCCCCAGAACAAAGAATTATTTCGCCCAAAATGTCAAAAGTGCTAAGGTTAAAAAACGCTTACATACAACGAAGAAAATATCTAGTGAAGGATTTTTTTTTTTTTTTTTTGCTAAACCACTTGAAAATAAGATTTAAGCATCATGACACTTCCCTCTTAAATATTCCTAAAAATAAGGACATTGTTCTACATAAGGACAAATCCAGCTAGGACTATTGCAGACTCCAACATGTGGTTTGAAAGAAAAGCTTTGTAGTTGTTGTGACAGTGCCTTAGCCACTGGAAAACCTCTCTCTATGTATATGTGCCCACCCTTACCAAGAGACTGTTTGAGAGAAGAATTGATAGGTTGACTAGGGAAAAGTAAGATATAGTCTATGCGTATGAAAATGTGTATATGTAACATCTGAGACCTACTGTGATCATATTGTGAAGTTTTATTCTCAGCTCTTTTTTGATAAAGTTGTTATGTGTGAGCTATTTGTAAACCAAAGTAATAGTCAAATAGAATTTGTTAGAAGACTTATAGCCTACCTGATGATTTATTTATTTCAGGCAGTGTTCAGTAGCAGAAAGTTTTAATACAATGAAAGATGAGCAGAGTGAGTAGAGAAGAAAGAAATTACAGAAGGGAGCATGTTTGAGATGTAATGCTAAATCTGATTTATTGCAATAAAATCATTTAAGTGTCATTTAAAATTCAGCAAATATTTGTTATGTGTGTAGTGTTGGGGAAAGCAGTGATGGCAAAGTGAGCACAATGCAGCTTTCAGCCTAGTTTTTATTTTGTATTCCACAGCTGGGGAAATCGTACTGAAATGCTTTTTCTCGAAGAAAAGTTTGTTTCTGTTTTTCCATTTCCAATTCAGTTCCAAGTGTAATTTTTCTGACTTGTTATCAAGAAATTTCTCAATTGATAAAGAATTGCATGATGTTCATCTTACTGAATTTCAAGCCTTACATAAGCTCTACATGAGTGAAATATATACTTTTAGTATATATTAATCTACATTTTATACGTTTTGTCTATGCCACCCTGAACATGCCCAATCTCGTCTGATCTCGGAAATTAAGCAGGGTCGGGCCTGGTTAGTAATTGGATGGGAGACCACCTAGGAATACTGGGTGCTGTAGCCTTAAAAAAAAATTATACATTTTATAGTGCCATGCCATGAATTACTAATATGTATTTAACTGTACTGTGTTCTTTCTCCAAGGTCAAATAACTAAAATGCTTAACATAATTTCCTTCCAAATTTCACATAACTTAGTTGTGCTATGTCGTTTAACTATGCATGTCTAAACATGAAAGAGATTGCTAATCTTTGGTTGTAGAGATTATAGTGTGATACTAACTCTTGCTTTTAAAATAAACATTTTCGTCAGATGACTTACAGGGTGCACAGTCAGAAACTGAGGCAAAACAAGAAATTCAGCATCTTCGAAAGGAATTGATTGAAGCCCAGGAGCTAGCTAGAGCAAGTAAACAAAAATGCTTTGAACTTCAAGGTGAGATCAAGATTACTTTAATTCTTTAAGGGATGTGGCGACGACATGACATAACTGAATGGCCCCAAATTTGCAGTCCGGAGGCATGGTATCTTGTTTCAGAACCACAGCTTTATTAGACATATGTTTTTGAAACATTCACGTAACCTCTTTGCATTTATATTTTTCAGGTCAATAAAATGAGGAGAGTTCATTTGCTCTACTTTCTTCATATTATTGATGTGAAGATCAAGAAAGACCTATACCAGTAAAAAGTCTCAATAGTTAAATACATATTAAGTACAACAAATGGGAAAAAGCCTAATGTATATAAATTTCAAAGTTTTAGTTACATCTAATGTTAGCTACTCATTATAAGATAAAGGAAATGTCTATTCCTTGTGACTTTATAGTGTATTTATTCATCAGTAAATGGGAGGAATGAGTCTAGGTTAAGGTATCAAATCTTCTAATGTCTCAACCACTTCTTTTCTAGCAGCTCACTTATCTGTAGTGTCATAGGCCAGTGGAGTCTGCTATTCCCTAGAGCTCACATTTTCTATATCATTCACACTAACTATCTGGTTGTGGTCAGTTAGTACCTTAGAAAGTCTTAGAATGAAGAGAAAGTGAATGGCCTGTGGAATCCTCATGTTCTCTAAGATGGCTTTCCTGACAAGGAGCAAAATTCTCAGAACTGGGAACTTGTTCCTGCTTCCTAAAGAAATTAGAATTGGTATTCAGCCTCTTAGAGGGTCCAAGCTAATTTATTTAATTGTAATGAAAAAATATTAACAAACATCAGTTACTTATTTAGCACTTACTTTGTGCTTGGTACTAAACATGAAGATTTTAAGTTTGGTTTTTAAATATAGATCGAAATGCTGATAAACAACTATTAAGAATGTTTCTCATGTGAAGAATAGTACATATTATCTTGGTGATACAAGATCTAGAAAACCTCACTAAATTGAATAGATTTATTACTTACTACTGTTTTGTGTTCCTAAAATCTTTAAACTAACTGCAAATACTGATAATACTTACTGCCTAACTTTTGTTTCCTTCAGTAAGCTTTAGGAAAGAGTTTTTTACAAATTTCCAGCTGCTCAATTTTGAATACTTACATTAACTCACAAAATTAGGTATACTATGTTCTTCTTTTAGCTCTTTTGGAAGAAGAAAGAAAAGCCTATCGAAATCAAGTTGAGGAATCCACTAAACAAATACAGGTTCTTCAAGGTATGGAACACCCCAAGGGTATTTGAGATTGTTGTTTTGCTTATTTTTAGTGAGTCAAAAGGAATGAAAAATAAGAATGCAGAAGTTTCCCATTTTTCATGGCTTTCTTCTAACCTAGAATCTGAGGCTATAACTGGGTGAACTTTTGTTATTTTTAAAGAAGATAACAAGAGAAGATTCCCTCATAATCCAATAATAGACACATGGAATGGGAGGAGCAGGGGTAAAGATATGGATTTGGTAAGACTGTCACTTTCTGGATTATGTAGTGAGTTACTGGGTTATGTAGAGAGGGCCTTCAGACAGGAAATCACTTTGACCTCCTTGTACATTAGCACTTTTAGCTTTTTGGTGGCATTATTTCTAGTGCTCATAGCACACTTGACATTGCAACAAAAATTATATACCACATGGAATGGAATAGTGCTCCCTGTACTGCCTTCCATGGTATAGGCTGCTCTTCATACCCACTGTTTTGCTACCTCTTTGTGGTCTATTGCAGGGTCATTACAGAAATGACCAGAAAGACCCCTGCCTGTCAAGGGTTTTCTTTAAACTGGTGCTCCTAGTACTGTGAGACTGTAATTATGAGATACCCTAGGAGAGGTCTTTTTTTCCTATGCCATTATAAAATTCCTAAAGCAAAATTAATTTGACTTTATTATCAAAGAGGGAACCAATGTTATTTTAAAATTTTAGTTTGAGAGGTAAGATGAGAAGAAATTAAATAGCCAAACAATTTTAGTTCAGAAGAAATGGATAGTCATTGTATGAGACCTATGATATTTGCCCTAACATATTCCAGAAAAAAACAATCTTTTGGGGTTTTCTTTTCTTATTTTGGAGTGGAATATTTGAATTATTTAAAAATTTTAACTTTATCGTGGTCAAATTAGAATTTCTGAGGCAAATTGTATATCTTTTTAAGTTGAAAACTTTTTAAACTCTTATAGCTTAATGTCGTTATCCATTAGCTTATGTAAATCTGATTTGAATCTGTATTTCCATCCTGTATTGTGTTTGGGCAGTTTTCCCTAAAGGTTCTGTGATATAGTGCTGTCTTTTATCTTAAAACTGTCTTACCTAGGCATCATTGAGTGCCCCCTAGTGCCAGCATGTGTATTTCAGGACTTTATCCACAAATCCATGGTCATGTTATCATTGTGTCTTTTCAGATCTTGAACCAGTTACCTCGATACTTCCTATAGACTTAAATAGCATAATATTTAATGTTTATTTATGGAGCAACCTCCCCCTCTTCCAACTTTAGTACTCTTAATTATTTTAATTATCTTTTCTTCTACCTAAGGAACTTTTTCTATCTATAATTTAGTTGAATTATAATAACCAAGACTAATATTTTACTTCTGAACCAAATATAATTTTATACAGATTATTTTCGGTTTGATCATAAGGGCATGAGACCAAATCTTTTAAAAATGTACCTCTTTGATTAGGCAGTATTCTTTAATTTTATTAATTCAACCAATAATTCCTGATTGTTTACTTTGCTAGTATTGGGGATAGAGCATGCACGAGATGTACAGTTTAGTGGAAAAGAGAAACAATAAGCAAATAATATAATGTAACATCCAGTAGAGGCAGAGTAAAGGGTAGAGAATGACAGCGAGCTATTTTTAGATAAGTCATCAGTGAAATCTTCTTTAAAGAATTGACATTTGAACAAAAAATTTAATCGAACATCAAAGGTTTTTCTAATGCTTACCATTTGACCAAGCAATTCTATGTCAAGGGAATTTACCCTAAGGAAAAAAGTCAGGATTGTGTTATAAGCAACACTGTTTCTAGTAATTAAAAACTAAATAGCCTACAATGTCTAAAATAAAGGATCAGCCAAAAAAGTTACAGTATAGCTATTTTTTGTTACTAAAAGATGTTCAGCACCGGCAGAATAGAGAATACTACATATATTATGATCACTCCTTATTTTTTGTTTTTAATGTATATAAATGCATAGAAAATATCTAGAAGGATTAAGTAGCAAATGTTAAAAACAATTTGTGTAGGGGAAATAAAGATCACTGATTTTTTTTCTCTTTGTGTTTCTGTATTTTGACATTCCGCATTAAACATAGATTGCTTGTAAGTTTAATCAAAAGCAACAAACAGGTGTGACAGCCTGGGCTGTTTAGTAACTATAGTCTCATATGAGCTGTTCTTTTATTCCTAATTGCCGTGGATTAAGAAAATGATGGATAAATATACTTTTGTAGCCCAACTGCAGAGGTTACACATCAATATTGAGAATCTCCGGGAGGAGAAAGACAGTGAAATCACAAGCACTCGAGATGAATTGCTTAGTGCCCGAGATGAAATTTTGCTTCTTCATCAAGCAGCAGAAAGGGCTGCCTCTGAGCGGGACACTGACATTGCTTCTTTACAAGAAGAGCTTAAGAAGGTGCGAGCTGAGCTTGAGCGGTGGCGAAAAGCAGCATCTGAATATGAGAAAGAAATCACTGGTCTTCAAAACAGTTTTCAGCTTCGATGTCAGCAGTGTGAGGATCAGCAGAGAGAGGAAGCAATAAGGCTACAAGGTGCATAAATGTATTTTACATTAAAGCCCTTACCTCTTGACATTGATAACTTGTACAAAATAACCATTCAACCTGTTTTTCTCTTTGATAACAATTAGTTGTATAAAGTGGTATTCTTATATTGGGGCTATAAACATTCTTTAAGTCTGCAAAGTTCTACAATAAACTTAAATTTTTTATAATTTTATATTTTATTTAAATACTATTAAAATTTATTTGTCTTATAAAAATGAAGTAGGAAAAATTGTTACAAAAGTTCAAGGTGATGGAACTTCCCTGAGGTATAGATGCAGAGTAACAAATCTAAGGATAACCATGTAAAATCTACTTGTTTTTACATAGGAAAAATTATGTTCTTCTCTGAAATATTTCCCTTTATTCCTTGAATTACTATGGAAGTTATGTTCCTATATTTAACAAACATGTTTTGGGACTCTTTTAGGTGAACTAGAGAAGTTGAGAAAGGAATGGAATGTATTGGAAACTGAATGTCATTCTCTAAAAAAGGAAAATGTTTTGCTATCATCAGAACTGCAGCGTCAAGAGAAAGAATTGCACAAGTATGCAAGAACTCTTTTTTAGCTTCAAGATATTCCTTTATCTCATATTTTCATCTAAATTAAATTTAATTTTGGTACTTAAATAAATACCTTTTTGGAGCAAAATGTTCAGCCAGACTCTGACTATTTGGCAGGTTAACCATGGTAAATGAATACTTCAGCATTTTTTTCCTGCCCACATCATCATACATTTCCTTTCCTTTTGATGTGCTCATGGAATACAGATTCATTAAATGCTCCCTCTCAAACAAACAAACAGCAAAAATCTATAATTAGTGATCGAATTGGCCCTATAAACTAAACGATAGTAAATTTCAATTACAAGTTTGCTTTTCTTTCATGCCAGTGATCCCTGATCCCTTCTTTTAATAAGGGTGATCAGGAGATGACTATAATAAAGAACTTATACTATTGAAAAATACAAATTCAGCTTCAGAATTTCAAACAGCGTTATATAAAGAGTAATATATAAGATTAAAACTTCTCTAAAACCAGTTAAATCTTTCTAATATTCAGTACCTTACAGGCAAACCAGTGAATACAATAGATTTATTTCAACAAAATTTTTCCTTAAAAATTTAATCTGTTCTGTATTTATATTTAAACAATGTGTTCTAATTCAGAACATGATAGTAGTACACCAAAAATGGAAGTCATCATTCTTTCGTTAGCCTTGTGGTTGTACTCCTCAAGGGCATTGAGGTTAGCAAAAACTCAGTGGTCAAGGTCAGTTCCCATATAAAACAAGCTTTAGGGAAAACAGTGAAAAAAAGACTAGATATATCAAAAGAGTAAGCCTCATTATCTGTGTATAAAAACAAAAACAATTATAATGATTATACATTTTTAAAAAGCAAGAACTAGTTGAAGGAACAAGATATGCTGATTTATTCTCTAAAACTCCTCCTTAAAATACCATATGTTCTCAATATCAATATCTATAAAGCATTTTCTCTTCCAGTGTCATATCTTTATGTAGTCTTTTTGTACATTTATGTGTGTTTTTAATGTTTAGAGATAATTAATGATAAAAAAATACAACAAATATTTGTTCATAACATATAGAAGTTTGTAAAATCAATTCCAAAATATGAATAGGACATAATAAAGGCCCCAAATACAAAAATATATATGAATACATATACACACACATATGAGTGTATCAACTGATTATCTATGTGACCACACATATAGGCAAATTGTTTGGTTATAAAGTATGTGTAAGATGATATAGACACTCAAATTCTTTATATTTGGAATACATTTGGTTCTTCATGAATCCACTTAGTTTAGTATTCTAACAAGCAAGAAATACTGATGTTGGATTACCAGTAATGATTATCTTAAATTATTCTTATTTTGGAATTATTGATATTTTAAAAATTTGGACTTGGTCCTTCATTTTTGAAATGTGATTAATAATTGGAATGTGACAGAGTATTAAATGTTATATTTTTAGTTCAAATTTTAAGTATTAAAAAATAAGCCAACAAACTCCTTATGAGTTACAAGCATGTGGCTTAAAAATGTTAGGTCCCAGAGGGTGGACTATATTAGATTATTGGTCAAGTTGTCTGCCTAAACTCATAAACTATTTAAGACAAATTAATTTTTTTTCTTAAACTTTTCTGGTTTAGTAGTTCTCTAAATTTATTGGGTAAGCCTCTCCAGTATACTTGTATTTAGAAGCTAGTCCTTTTTTTACAGGGTCTCATCTGCCATTTAGTTCCTAGCTTTATTGGTCTGTTAACATCAGACCTGCCCCTAAGAATCTGCCTAGCATACAGTTGGAATGGGATTTATAATGTATAGTACCTCAGTTGCAGTATTGAGTCTGAGTCTTACAGTTCATCCTGAGAGGCATAAAGCTGTCATTTTGAAAACCTGTCCTCCTTTAACTACTTCATTCTTTAACACAGCTGCATTATACAGGTCTTTTGTTCTTTGTCATCTGTAATATAGAAGGAGTCAAAAAAAGAATTTCTATTTATGCTTCTCAATCTAGTTTGCTAGTGTGTAAATTGGAGTTATTTTTTTTCCATCAAGATATAAAAGTAATTGTACAATTTAAGTTAGAAAACAGCCTCAGATATTGAGTTCTGTCTTCCTGTTTGGCAGTGGAGGGCCTGGGACACCCCTTGTGTTATTTGTGTCTGTAAAACATGATGCCTAGCACAGATCTAAGAGCTCAGGAAATGCTTACTCAGAGAATGAAATTACACCAGTTTAATGACTTGCTCAACATCCCACAGCTAATTAGTGACAGAGCTGGGGTCTAGAACTCAGTCTCTTGGTTCTTTGTCCTGGGCTTTTTCATGGTTTGATGTATCTTCTCATTTGAGTAGATTTATCTTTACTTGATTTGTCAGTGGCTCCTAAACTTTAAGGTTTTGTCCCCCATCCTATTTGTTAAGTACTTAAACTTGTAATAGTTGAAATATATGCTGTTCTTTCCTGTAGAAGACCTACACTGAATCTTTTTAAATTTTTAATCTTTGTGTATATTTGATTATCTGAAAATAAGACACAGCTTTAAAGTTACCTTTTTTGATATTTTAACACTTTTTACTTATTATTCCTTTTTACACTTTTCTTTTCTCCTCTGAAATCTAGTCCATCCCTCCTGGTGAAATGTATAAGGAATTAGACTTTCTGCTGTGTCTATTTCTACATGAATAACTCTGTCAATATTTATTTTACAGTTCTCAGAAGCAGAGTTTAGAGCTTACCAGTGATCTCAGCATCCTTCAGATGACTAGAAAAGAGCTCGAGAATCAAGTGGGATCCTTAAAAGAACAGCATCTTCGGGATTCAGCTGATTTAAAAACTCTTCTCAGTAAGGCTGAAAACCAAGCAAAGGATGTACAGAAAGAGGTAAAGTGAAAAGACATGAGCCCAATTATGGTTGGACTTAAAGCCAAAGGCAAATCAGATATTCATGCTAGTTAGAAACAAAGTCATTACCTGTCACAAAATTGATACTTGGAGCATTTCTACATGGTTATTTCTAGTTGTATATCATGATACACATATAGAGAATTCATTAGTAGGGTTTGGCCTCAAAAATATAAATATACAAAGTTACATTAAAATTTTTTCTCTACCAATTAGTTAACCTATATGAAAAGCCTTTTGTACCAGATCACTCAATTCATTGTTTCTCTTTCAAAGACAATACCTTATTTTACTTAGAATACGTGGGAAAGCAAACTAGGGCCACACTATTATCATGCTTTTTAAACACTTCAGGTGAAACTGGCCTGAGAAGTTACTTAAAATTCATATAGACAGCCAGCAAAACACATGTTCTGTGACCTTTTACTTCTTCCCACCTACCCTCCCCATCCCTATTTCCCCTTCTTCACAAATTTGCATACTTTCTTTTCATGTCATTTTGCTTAAAACCTTGACTTGGTGTCTTTTTAAAAAATCATGTTAAAAAGGGTGAGAATTGACTTTGGAGCAGTGACCCCACCCAGCCTCTTCCTGAGCAAAGCCTTGAAGTTGACTATGGGGCCGTAAAAGCTGTGTTCAGTCCTTCTGGCTTTATACTACTCCCTACATTGACTCCTGACCAGCTCGGGGATGGAGAAGGATGATGCATCTTGATCTACTGGTTAGGGCCCACCCCAGTTGTAGATTCTCTTAAAAGAAGGATTTGTTATAAATAGAAGGAAGGTGAAGACAATTCTTTGTCTTTAATAATGAATTTTCTCGAAATTGTTTTTAGAAGATCTGTTTAATTAATATAGTTTTTTGTGCTTTTTCCTTTCCTTGTGGTATCTTGAACTTGGAAATGATTATTGTTTTTCTGTCTTCATGTTTGTTCTTAAAGGGAAAAAAAAAAACCTGTAACATTCTTTATTTATATGTGGCCATATTGATTTTGTAATATATTCATTTATATCCTCTTGCTAAGGATATTTGTTTTGGGAGAAATCTCATTTTATTTAGTTTGAATACAAATTTTGTGCCAAAGTAAATATCCTGGTATTTAATACTGTAAGCACTTTGTGTCCTTCCAGTCCATATGCCATAATTCTTTCAAAATCTAGGAAGAATGCTGTGGTTGGAAGATGATTCTATTGTATGTTACTATGAATGCATTAACCATTTTGTTGCATTATTTGTTTGCCTGCTTTTGGTCACTACCCAATCAGTGCAAAAATGCTTTAACTGTTTCCACAAGTGGCAGTGGCATGTTGCCACAGCATCTAAATTGTTGATAGCCTTTGGATTGCATTAAATGCAGCACATTTAAAAATATGTCTGATCTTGTCAATATGTTTTTTTTCTATTTTCTTGTTCATTGTTTTCCATTGTCAAATGACGTGTAGTCATCACAGTCTTTTGTAATGTAAAATTGCTTCTCTTTCTTGTTTGTCCTGATGTCAGCGATTTGATACTAGTCTGTAACTAAAATGTTCTTTAAAGAGGTTCTTATATCTGTGTAATCCACTGCAAATATTTTTATTAATGCACATATGTTCCCTTTCAATATTTCCCCTTTGTTCTTCTTTCTCTCATAGAATCATGATTAATATGCATAGTACCACGATTATGTATCTTCAGCACTGTAAAAGGCTAAAATATTACAAGCTAATAAGGAGGCCCAGATAGGATTATTTGTATGTAGAAAAACCAAAGGTGTTGGTGTATTGTGTGGTATTTCCACTTTAGTCACAACTTAGCTCGTTTCTCACCACCTAGTTAGAAAGCAAGATGGAGCAAAAATGATATCCAGCGAGATTTCAAACTAAGGCTGCAGAAGGTGACCTTTGCTCCAACAATTAAATTTTTACATATGGCAGCTTTTATTTGAACATTTAACAAAGGAAAAGTACATGTAAACAGTAAATTTTAACCATCAGTAATAAGAGAAGAATAATGGTATATCACCTTTATATTTGACTTAAGAATTTGTAGTACATTGAACACACAAGTCCACCCTGCAAAGACTGACTCAGGCAAGTTGTTTGGCTTCACCATCTTGCACTGAGGCCAGAGTCCTTCCCACCCAACTCACATGCTGAAGGTAAACAGCCGGATCTTCCTGATCGAGCTGCCTTCCTGTCATTCTGCTTCACAGCTCTTGCAATGGAGAAATGACTAAGCACTTTGATGTCAAGGGCAGGCTGGGTGTGAGAATGGTGGAAAGGGAAAGTAAGGGAAAATTTAGGTTAGCAAAGCACTTTTCACTTATTTTTTAGTCCTTGTTAAGAATCAGATTATTGAGAATTGATTATTCTAAGGTTTGGAGACTAGTCTAGGTACACTGAATTTGCCTTGGCAGCCGCTCATAACCTGCATTCTGGAAGGAAGTCCATAGACCCCACAAAAAAAGCTGTCATAAAGTCCATAAATCTTACTCCTCAGTTCATTCTCTGGCATACTACCTGGACTTGTTTTGAGAATGTTGGTAGGTAATAGGGAGCTCCTTTCATATTTTACCTTCCTCTCTGTACTCATATCTTTCCTTCCACGTTCTAGTGACCTCTCTGCTGACCCTAATTCCCCTGCCTCCATTTCTTCTAATGTTTTTGTACATTGGCATCCTTCTTAATATCTATCTTTGGAATGCATAATGATAAGTTCCTAAATAATCATTCTAAGATATTTGCATTATTCAGAAACACCATATAAAGATATCCTTTATTGTAGAATTTCTAGGATATAGGCATAAAAGAGCTGGAGACTTTCCAGCCTCATGGGCTATATTTAGGGAAAAGGAGAAACCTTCTGGTATGCCAGACCCATGGTATATTTTATACTCAGCCCTTGTCTTTCTTTCTTTCTTCTAAAACCTTCAGAGATGGCAGAATGGGGCAACAGAGGCCAAGACAGAGGCACAGCCAGCAGCAGAACAGTCTTTGTTCTTTGACTGGGAGCCCAACTTGCATGTAAGATGCAATATCTAAAAGTAGAACCAGTCTAAAATTCCTGCCTCCGGGGGCATTTAAAGTAGGGGCAAATCATACTATGTTTCACATTGACATCACCTGTGTAAAAGGGATAGCTACTGCATCTCAAAGTCAAGTTATATACAGTGAACTGTTTTTTCAGAGCAGGAAGTAGCTTCAGAACTATGGAAAAATATCAGAAAAGATTTTTAAAAATTATTTTTAATTGATGCTTATAAATTTAACTGGAGAGATAGAAATGTCCTCAGTCATAGTGGTTAGTACCTTAGATGTATTTCTTTGCTTCATCTGCCTGTAAATTCAGCTATCCAAAACACTTGTTATACCCTATATACCTCGTATAAAGAAAGGCCTAATGGGAATTAATACTTTGGACTTCAAGACTAAAATAGCTTGGCCGACGTTGCTTACCAGGATATAAACTTCCTAACCTTGCTATTTAATTAAGCTATGGAGTTTTCTTCACTTGCTTTCTTTTGCTCAGTTTGAAATTTTGCTTTTCTCTTCTAACTCAGTGGGAAAAGTGATCCTTTATATGACACAATGGTGACTTCTCAATTTTTAATTTTTTTAATTCCAGAAAATTCTTACATATAATCAAGTTAACATTAAAGAATCTTATTATTAGTGCAAATGATTCTTATTCTCCTTAAAACAAAAAAGGCTTGACTTTGGTGTTGCAGGTAACGAAATAGATCTGCTATGTAAGCCTAACTAGGACCATAACTTCATACCCATTTTAAGTTGAGTCTGCACACTCTTTTTTCTTTGCCTTTAGTACGAAAAGACACAGACTGTACTCTCAGAACTGAAGTTGAAGTTTGAAATGACTGAGCAGGAAAAACAGTCAATCACTGATGAGCTCAAACAGTGTAAAGACAACCTGAAGCTGCTCCGAGAGAAAGGAAATAATGTAAGTCTTTGCAAACTTGGCTTAGCTTTGATTGAAAGGCAGGTGAGGGCCCTGAAATTGATGTTTCAGAAGATTTATTACTGACTTGAGAAACTAAGGCCTGTAATAAACATGAACTAAACTTTTCATTATGAAATGCCATGATGGAATAGTTGTACTGCGAGGTTTTTTTTAGTAAGAATTTTCCCCTTTACTCTGTACTCCTAGAAGAACCTAAAGACTACCTAGAGGAAGAGCCTTGTTTGTAAGAAAAATAATTACCTAAGAACTGTCAGCTTTTCCCAGATGAATCTGAAGTTCTGTCACTACACCATCATTTGGCTCTTGTATTTCCCCTGCTGGGAAATGAAGCACTGTACCACCAGAGACCCACCTAAGAAAGAGTAGTTCATGTTGACTCCTTAGCATTTGGCTATATCTAAAAATGGAGACTTAATTATGGTTTTCATTTTATACTGTTAATGTTCTCACCAAGGCATATTCCTAAAAAGCTTAGTGTCTTTTTAGCCTACTATAAATATTAGGAAGTATTTGGTGAGTTTCTGTAGGGATGCGTGGCAGGGGGGAGGGAGAGAAAGAGAAGTTGGAACATTTTGGTATAAATTGAGTTTAATATTGTTTTGCATTTGCTAGAAAGGCAGATGGTCTTAAAAAGATGTTATACTAAATAAATGTCGTGTTATATGTTTTGGTGGTCATTGCCTTTGTGGGCCCTAACTGATGGATGATGTTCAGTGTAGTTGGTTGTGCTCTGACTTATTTCAAACTCTTGTCATGGCTTGGACACTGCAGTGAGTGTGAGTCACACACTTCCTACAGAGGAAGGCACTTTCCTTAACTCGCAGCACAAATATGAAAGAATGATGTTGCATGGCCATCACAGAATGCTCATGAGTTGTGTCCAACTGTCCTTTGCTAAAGAAGGTCTTAGTTTTTTAGAAAATAAAGCTTGTTGCTTAGTTGGAATCCTTTTAGAAGTTGATTAATTGAGTCTGGAGGCTTTATGCTAAGCAAAAATAAATTGCATTTATTTTGAAAATGTAGATTACAGAACTCTTCTGAAATCATATCATAATGGTTTGGTAACTTCTTTCTTTTATCTTAATTCATATCCCTCTGAGTATGGAATTTCAGTTCACCTTCCACTAAATTAACCTGTGAAGACATCTAGCATAATCCGAATGGGTCCCCCTGTAGTTAGAACCTTTCAAAAGTAACCTTGTTATTATTTATAGTTGTACAAATAATTTACCTTAAGGGTAAATTTTTTATGATATCGGACTTATGGTACTAAAATATTACTCTGTAATATTCATTGTGGTCATTTTCTTTTACTTTTAAAAATTGATTATATTCTGGTAATATAACTGAAAGCCCTGAAACTTAGCTGCCTGTCCTCATATACCAAATGTTTATCGTACATTGTATCATATCTCTTGCTTGGTTTAGGAAGCACGCATCACAGGGCATTTATTTTTAAACTTGAATGCAGTATCACCTCAGGCAAAAGAGTTCTGGTTTAAAAAAAGGTTTTGATGGAGCAATAAAATAAACTACAACCATTTCCAATGTACTCATTGTCAAATAATGGATTCCAAGTATGGAACAAAAATAATGTACTGTCAAGCAGAGCATCAGTTATTGAGGTGTTGTCATTGCTCTGTCTCAACATGCTACATTTCATTAGGATGTTAGGGACACCCACAATGCCATTGCCTCCAGCTATTCCTTTTAAACTGATAGTCTGCCAGCTTACATACCACACTCCATTCTGGATTGTATTAGATGTCTTTAAAATGTTTGATTCAGTACAAAACCTGAGTGCTCTTACTTCTATTACCTCAGTCTTCCTACCCTTTCTCCTACCTCCCTGAGGTCTAAATCATCTTATCTGATTTTTTTATAGCATAAAATGATTTTAATATCCCTTCCCTTCTTTAGCCTTCCATATTACAACCCGTCCCAGCCGTATTCATCGGCCTATTCCTGGCTTTCCTGTTTTGGTGTTTCGGTCCATTGTGGTAGAGAAAGGTACAAGCAATACTGTTGAGTCCTTGTCTGTTTGTCCCCGTCACCTGTTTGTGCCATATTTGTAATATAATGCATGGCAAAACCACACAGGTATTTTGTTACCTGAAGCAAACCCTTCATTTAGTATGCCATGTATTGTGTCATATGAATGAACTGAACAATCAACTAATCACATAACATTTTGTCTTGTTGCCTTTGTAGTAATGCTAACCATGAATTAATTTCAACCTAACCAGTTTTTAATATTCTGCCTTTAACTTGGTCTTTGTCTCTAGCAAACTGGAGTAAACTATAAATTTCTGCAATATTAGTAACCCCTTCCCAATTATATTTTTAATCAAATTCGAATGAGAAATGAAGAGTTTGCCTCTTTGAAGTTTTCAGCCAGCTTTCTTCCCCCTCCTACCTTCCCTCTTCTTTTTCATAGTGTAGTTTCTTCACACCATGGCTATAAAGATTAAAAAGGATGAGATTAGCATAATGGACCATTGGCTCACAATCTCAGCCACAATGTGCATTTACTTATAAGAGTAAACCTATCCCACATCTTTCTGAACCCTGATCTGCAACAGTAGAATATATCTTTAATAGCCAACTTTCTCAATAAGACTCTAAGACCGTAGTGAAAATAAAGCTATCAACCAAAGCCAGTTGATATGTAAAGCCCTCTGAAAGTTAACAGGGACCAGCCCATCCACGCTTGCCTCAGCAGGCGTGCATGTTAATAGATTATATAAGATGATTGTATGACATTATTACACTGGACATGGTCTTTACCAAAAGTATCAACTACATAGTGTCCCTAAATAGCACTTCTCCATCTTGAACCCCATCTGATTTTGTCTTACATGGTTTCAAATTAGAGAGGATCAAAACTTAGACCACTTTTTTTTCTATCAACTTATACGCCAGCCCTTTGTATAAAGCTACCCCACCAGTTGAGTCCGGTTTTTATCAATAAATAAACATTTTAGGTAGAAACATAGTGTAGACATCTGTGTACATAAGTTAGTCGTAATATATGGGTACCAGAATAAATAAAGCAGGCTGAGCCCAGAGCATTTCTTAGAAGTCACTGTTAGGTTTCAACTGTAACAAAATTAAAAGCTACCCAAGACTTTGCTGAGATAAATCAGGCTTCCACACAATGGCCCTCTAAAAGAGCTCCTGCTATTATGGCTCTCTTCACACCTGCACTCCCTCACCTTTATTTCTTTTCTTTTTAAAAATTCATTCTTATGCAAAGATAAGGTTTTTCTAATATTCTGAGTACTCAGGACTCTCTGGAACCCAACAGGTTAATAGGTATGAAAAGAGAGGGGAGAATGTGATATTGACTCTTGGTTTCTTTCCACACAGAAACCCTGGCCCTGGATGCCCATGTTGGCTGCCCTGGTTGCAGTGACAGCCATCGTGCTGTACGTGCCGGGTCTGGCCAGAGCTTCTCCGTGAGAGTGTTTCTTGAGTCCGTACACCGTCTCCCTCTAGAAGCTGGCATCACACTCATGCTGGGGAGAGACAGAACCATTTTCTTCCTTTTTACCTCTTAAAACAGCAGAAGTGCAAGAATACAGCTGTAGGGTCATTGCTTTAAATTATATAAAATGTATCTGTCTATAAAGAGAATATAAAATTGTGACTTTATTCTTCTGTAAGCAATAATTTGCTTGCAATTTTTCATGTAATTTTTAAATTAGTATGTTGAGATTCTGAATATTATGGTGGCCTAAAGTAGGCTTCTCGGTACACCAAATTATTTATAACATTAAATTTATGGGTATTTTACTCTGAATTTTAATGGCCAGATAATTCATTTTTCTGATTCGATAACTACCCAAACCAAACAACCGATACATACATGGGAAGAGAGGCCCTGTGTGCTCAGTGCCTATCAGTTTGAAATATATACACATATATATATATTTTTTACATATTTACGCCATTTTTACTTGTTATAAAACCACTGAGCTATTGGGAACAAGATTTAGAGACAACTCTGCGTGGATTTTTTTTTTTTTTTAAAGAGAAATAATGCACTTGGGAAATATTCTGTTCTAGTGATAATTTGAGGAGTACGTGCACACTTGTTCAGCCTTAATGTGACTTGATGATGTGGAGGACATCAACTTTGAAAAACTTTCCATGAGCGTGTGTATTTTCTTGAGCAAACTGAAGTATTTCTGGGAGCAAAAACATAGTAATTATATCATTTCAGTGCAGTAAACCAAACTGTTGAGTCAATTGGAATGTAATTTATTAAACCTCATGTATTTAAAGAGATATTTTCTTTTAAAGCCAAGTTACTTTCATATACAGCATTTTAGGAAGCATGGTTTTTTTTTCTATCATCTCTTCCTCCAAGCATGTTTAATTGAAGAAAGAATTAATATCTCTTTAGATAAGCTTTTACTGACTTAATTTGGTTATGATATTTCAAAGCTAACTAATGTTCGAGGTAAGCTATTGTTACCTACCAACAGATTTCCTGGTTGGGTATGCAACTGGTTATTTTCTTTTTATTGTTGTTAATTGGGACATTCTATTAATGAGAAGCACTATTCCCAAGATTAATAATGTTCCATGCACAATGAAGCACCTAAACACTGCTTGATGTTATAAATTTAAAACACAGAAGTAAAAGTTTAGCTATGGTTTTGTGCGGCACCACAGTTACGTCAATAAAGTTTATTTAGATCATAGAATATCTTAAATATCACATGGTTAAATTTTTCAGTCAGTGAAGACTGGGAGGGAATGTCAGTGAATTGGCTTAAATGTTCTGTGGCAATCCACAGGCCTAGCCAAGTATTGAAATAGAAGTTTAGGATATAATTTGCCTTGTGATGTTTGGCAGTCATTGTTTATACTTTAAAAGGTTATATTTTAAGCTATTCGGGATTTGCTGTTCGAGGATCACTAGATTTATGGAGGAATTAGTCCACAAATGACTTGTAGAAAAAACTGTCATATAGTTCATTTCATCATTTTCTGTTGCAGGAAGCCACTCCACCACAGAATGCTAATATGCCAGTGGTACCCAGTACCTCTTGTATATAGGTTATTGCAAATATTGTTCTGAAATGCTTAACTTCAGAATTACATTTTTTAAAGTAAATAATTGTTTTAAATCTATTTTGTAAAGATATAAAGTACAATAGAATTTCTGGAGTACAGATTAAACTATTTGCACTAACACACGTGATGTGCATGATTTAATAAAATAACTTTACTCTCCCTATGTATTTTTGAGTTGGATATCATTGAAATTCTTAGTGCTGACTCTGCTATTGGATTGTTAATAAGTCTTTTCTTAAAATGACTCTTTATGCAACATAATATATGTTTGGTGTTCTTCAGGGTTTAAAAGAAAACACTGAGCTGTTTCCTCCAGGTTTTATTAGCCTTTTATTTAACTTCTCTAATTTTTTTCCTCTTTTACTATGGTTATTGTTAAAACATGACTCACTTGCCAGACAAGTCTCTTTAAACATAAAGTCTAGTATCAATATTTACTTTATTCAAATTGAATAAATGAGTTTTTGTAGTTACTGCCAGTTTTTCTTACAAATATAAATGAGCCTATTCATAAGCAATACCCTCCACTTCACTTCCAGGTTAAATAAAGAGTAGGATTATTCACTGGTAATGATAGAGTCATTAAGAAATTTTAGTCATAGCAGTTAAGAATTAAACAACCGTATAATGATACATTTAAGAATTACTCAAAGGCATTATATGGCTGGGTCAGAAAAGGAAAAGAATGTGGCATTTGATGCTAAACAGAACCGTTTTTGGCATTCTGGCTTGCCTTTTATCAGCTATATTGCCTTGGGCAAATCATTTATCTTCTCTGAGTCTCCAATTTCCTCACTTATAAAATGGAGGGAATAATATCTATATTTTTAGTGGTGGTAGAAAAATTTAAAAGATAATGTATGTGAAGTGTCACTCAAGTGGTAAATAAGTGTTTATGAATGTTATATTAGAAAAAAAATACTGCAAACATTTAAGTGAACCATTACAGCTATTTAAAATGAATTGACTCAAATGTCATGACTTTCTATGTTGTGAATGAGATATTACTACAAAGTAATGAATCTGAAGAAAGCATCTTCACCAATCTCTGTTGTGTCTTTGGGTTATGCCTAGTTTGATAATGAGCCAATTGCTTGCAACAGTTTGGAATGCCTGTTGTAACTGCCAATTGAGAGCTACATTGATTCTCATGTGGAAACCACTCACATTGCTGAATAATCAGAGGCTTTCAACCAAAAATAGTATTGCCTAACTTGATCTCTCACTTTAATCACCAAACTTGACCCCCAGTGACTTTTGACTGCTTCCAGTGTTTACATCTACTATCAAAAGGATGGAAATCTGCTACCAAAAAGAAAAAACTACATACAAATCGACTATGGTAAAAATGTACAGCTTTGCTCCAAAAAATTCACTTCTGGAAATTTCTTCTGAAAACATAATTGTGTGCACAAAATTTTAACTACCAGGGCATTTAATGTAGCTTTTTTTTTCTCTCTCTCTTTTTTCTTTTTGTAATAGAGATGGGTAAACAACCTAAATATCCAGCAGTGAAATAAATTAATCTTGCCATTCTACAGATTACTGTGCTTGCAGAATATATGGGGATATATTCATAGTACATTAAGTAAAAGAGGTTACCAGTATAGAATAACCCTGGTTTTATAAAGAAATAATGTAGACATACAAGATATGTTTATAGCAGGAGAACTCAGAAAGATTTATACCTAAGCTACAGCGGTGCTTATATCTGTATAATTGTTATCAATTATTTTCTCCTTTTATGATTTCTGATTTATTTTTAGTAGTAAATATGTTTCTTTTGTAAATTTTTAAAAAGCTATTTGATTTTTCTTTGAATAGAAACAAAAAATTCTGTAGAATTCCAAATTGATTTCTATAATTAAATGAGTAAGTAATTTGTCAAAGTATGTACATTTAAAGGGGCTAATGTTCATTTGCACTTAGGAATTCTGGTGTGTTCCTTTAAGAATCATAATTTTTAAACATTTGTATACATGTACATAGAATTAGAATACTGGAGGAGGTCTTAGCAGTCGTTTTTCACCTTTTTGCCTATCAGGGAGAAAATCCAAAATATTTTTTACTTAGAGTCAGAATAATAGTTATAAAGTTGAGAATTAAGATGATGATGATGATTTTTTTTGTCAGTCTACATTGTATCTCCAGGCTTCGATGGTTTTATATCCATTCATTTAGCAAACAATGAGTGTCTGATATGAGGCACTGTGCCCGGTCCTGGTACTACTCGGTCCCTATCGTCATAGAGCTTTTGGCCTAGTGGGGAAGTACAGGCAAGGAAGCTGGCAATTAATATACAGTGAACTAGAGGAAGACACGAGCCCATGGAGCCAGAAGTGAATTTCTCTTACAGTTAGTCTGGGGAATAGGACTGGTTTCTCTTGAATATCATGTTTTATAAACTATTAAGATTAGAAATTGATTTTCCTAGAAGAGGCATTGTGATTGGACAGCAGTTTTAAAGCTTTATGTACCGTCTTGGAGTTTTGCCATTTAATGATTTGAACTGTACTTTGCAAGTAACAGATGACTAGTAAAGGATTTTTTTGAAGCCAGGGATGTGTCTTAACCAGACTTGCTCTTTGAAAGAAATCTTTCATTGATGGACTGAGGTATGGATTGGACGGAGCCAATAACCCCATGCACGTAGAAGCAAGTTCACCATATCTTATTGCCTGTGTTTATGATGCTGCTCATTCAGTAAATTAAGCAACTGTATATTTCTGCCCATAGATTAAGCATGTTTCAGCTCAGATCTAGTATGATTTGTTATCCTATCATACAAGGACACTGAGATAAATATGCTTATGAGAAAGATAAGAACATTGAGAATAAATAAAAGCAAAGGGACATGGGGAAAAGGAATTTTTGCTGGTTATACTCCCACTGTCCACAGCTGCTGTTCACTTCATTTTTTCATTTTGACTCCTTCAGAATTGGCCAGAATACATCCAGGTAGCCAAACTTCATTTAGTAGAGATTTAAACTTTTACTCTAGAGGGTTATTTTAAATCTTAAATTTGTATTTGTCCCATATAGAATTTGAAGCAGGCATGCCTGCTTAGACAGCATTCCTTGCCGTCTTAAATGGCAGGGATTTATTCCTCAGGGTAGGATCTTCAAGCAGACAAGGAAGGAACAGCAAAGGCGCTCAAAACCTTGACCATTTCCACTTGAATCCCAGGTATCTGCTATGTTATTTCACTGTTCATAAAGTCTTTGCATAGTTATGCCATTCTGGTTTTGGTTGAAAACTTGCTCTGAGATAATTAGCATATGCTATTAAACTGCCCTTATCACAAACACTGCCCATCCTCCTCATATACTTCATAACTAACTTTGAAAGAGTTAATGTGTTTTGGATATTTTTAATCAAATTTTTATTTCCCTTTAAATGTCAGTGTATATAGAGCTGATCGTATTTTCTTTGACAAACTAAATTTGGTATAGTTTTAAAGTTGGACATTCTAATTTAACACTTTATGTAGCTAATGAAATCACATTTTTAAAAATCCATGGGAAGAATTTATTCTGTCACGCAACTTTAGCCAAAAAAAAAAAAAAAAAAGCTTTGTATTTTAAATACTCTAGCCAAAAAATTAGGTGATGAATTATATATGTGCTGTGTCCATGTAAAGCCCTTTTTATCAATGAAGACGAGTAAGTACTATGAGAACATCTAGAGTAAATAGAACCTTCTACCTACTCAAGTCATTTGTCTTTGAATACTTAAACTACGTTTATTTTTTGGTCTTCAAAGTCTTCAAATCTGTTTTAGTTGTCCATTGTTGTATAACAAATTACTCCCAAATTTATGAGCTTAAAATAGCAAATATTCGTTATCTCACACTGATTCTAAGAATTGAAGAGCAGCTTAGCTGGGTGGTTCTGGACCAGGGTCTCTCATGAAGTTGCAGTCAAGCTATTAGCTGGGGTTAGAGGATTCATTTCTAAGCTCCTTCAGGTGGCTGGCTGTTAGCCTGACGCTTCAGTTCCTCACCACAGGGGCCTCTCCATAGGGCTGCTCAGGCACAGCCTCTGGCTTCCCCCCGCCCCCCAGAGCAAGTGATAGAAGAGGGAGAGAAGAGCACCAAGGATAGAATTTTTTTTTTTAATTTCTAGAGTGATATACCATCACTCTGCCATATTTTACTGGTCACACAGACCAACCCAGGTACAATTTGCAGGTGGGGAGGAGCGGGTAACCAAGGGCACGGATACCAAGAGGCAGCAGGGATCACTGGAAGCCAGTTCGGAGACTGGTTCCTCACCTAACTTCCCATTAGGAAACTTCTGAATTGTTGGCCAACTTGATATTAAGAAATATATCAAAATCAATAGACTAAAGAGACTTCTGTAAGAATTACAATCCTTCCCTTTGAGGGGGACCTAGTTTACCAACCCAAAATATGACTTTTGGGCTACTGATTTTAAGCTAGTTATTAAAGAACAAAAGACTGAGAAAGAACCTTTGACTCTTGCCTGTCCTAAAGGAATTCAGATTAAAAAAAAAAAACTTTCAGGAAGGGAGCCTTGGCATATTCCCCTTAGCATATATGAATTAAGTGTGGCAGATGGAGAAATCTAGCCAAGCTTGTTTGCGGGACTCCCCTGTGTCCCATTGTTTCTGGGTGTTTCATCAAGAATTTGTTTACATCTTTGCTCTTTCTCATTACCTGTGAATTACCTGCTTTCCTTTTGAAGTCGCAGACTTCTGCCTCTCTTCTTAGTCCATAATAGCTTATAAACCTTAACTGCCCGGTGCATCCTCAGGTCTCGTAATTTTATGGAACCTCCACATATACGTATGTAATTTTGGACATTTTCTCCTGTTATTCTGTCTCATGTTAATTTGATTATTAGCCCAACCAGAAGAACTTAGGAAGGTGGGGAAAAAATTATTTTTTTGTCCCCACATCTTGTATCATTGATACTATTGATTCTGAACAAGTCGTATAAAGTCCAAAACAAAATACATTTCTTTGGATGTCGAATTATCAAGCTTGTGTATCCTCAAGACAACAAAAACAAATTTAGAAGTTTTTATCAAGATTTCTCAAACTAGATAGTTCTCTTAAAATTGTCCTTTATCTTCGACCACTATGTTAAAAGCCGAGGGGAAAACTGTTCTTTGGTCACTCTGGGCTAGGTGAACCTCTCATTCCCTGGGCTGTAATTGCTGGTTTCTTCTCTGTCTTCCCCACTAGACTATAAGCTCCCTAACGGCTAGTACTGGGGCTTTACTTGCTTTGATCTATCTAGAGCCTAGTGCAGTGCCTAGCATGTATTACTCAACAAATACTTGTTGGATAAAGGAAGTAGAAGCCAAGTCGTAAGGTGGTCTTGAGGCACTACTTTCTAGTTGTTAGTGGTAGCCACTGGCAGACAGTATGCTGATGTGCTCCCCGAGTCTGGAATAAAATCCATTAGTGGCAGTGAAAATTCTGTTACCATGAATGTAAATTTGGCTGTAGAGGAGGACCTCGTTTCTTACAGACTTTTAGCCTTATTTAAAATATACACTTAAACATCACAACAAGAAAAGCCAGACCTAGTTTTTACCAATTACCAAGTAAAAAGATACTGAATGCACATTTATTTATGCCCTGCTTTATTCTGTATCTGGCCTTCGCAGATACCTAAATTATGGGAAAGTGTCGTTAAAATGAGCATGGATGGGAAAAGAAGAAAAAACAAGCGCGAGGATATAAAACTGAGCCAAAACTGAGAGGGGGGGAAAAAACTGCTCTGTGCCACCCTGCACATATGGCTGGCTCTAAGCTTTCTAGTAACCAAACCAAAAATCCTAGTCAGTTACCAGTCAGTGTTGTTTGTACGATTAGTAAGTTATTGAGAAGTATGAAAATGAGCAATTTCTCAGAGCTTTTAAAAAATGCATGCTATATTCTGCTCAATTTTGCTGTGAATTTAAAATGGCTCTTAAAAAGTATGCATGCAATATGATGTAGGGAGTCCTGAGTATCTTCTTTTCAAAAGTATTCAAAGTAGATGAAAAAGATTACTACTATTTGTCAAAGCTGAGAAGGGTAACTGGGGATTCATTATACTATTTGCTCTACTTTTACTTCTGTTTGAAATTTCCCACAATAGTTTTAAGTGTTTTAAAATGTGCAGCAATCATCATACTTAGGGTAACCTAAGTAGCATTTTTATAAGTCTAGTACTGGACCTAATACACATTCTTACCCCCAAATTCTTGACATTGATCTAGCTAGTGCTCTATGACATAAGAAATGCAATATAGGGGCTAGAAAGGAAGATAAATCTGTCATTTTCAGATCTTGTAATGATCTGTATAGAAAATTTAGAACATCTGTCAACTATTAGGACTCATAAGAATTGAATAAAGGTTGCTCATTATAAGATCAACATACAAACATCAATAGTGTTTCTAAGTACCAGTAACAACTAATTTTAAATTGTAATAGAAAAAAGAGCCCATGCCTGATAGCAACAGAAACTATGAATTACCTGGAATAAAGCTTTGAATTCATAGAGAAATATACTATGTTCATGAAGGGGAAAGCTTAGTGTCATAAAGATGGCAGTTCTCCCAAAATGAATCTATAAATGTAATTCCAATCAAAATTACAATGGGATTTTTCTTTATATATAAAAAACTGATACATTTATGAAGAAATTTAAAGTTTCAATAATTGTCAGGAACTTCTGCAAATGAAAAAGGGCAGACTTGCTCCATCAAATTTCAAGACTTCAAATAAAGCTATAATGATTTAAAATATAGCAGTAGGGTGGAGCCAGACACTTGTCAATGGAACAAAAGAGCTCAGAAATTAATCCAAGCACCTATGGAATCTTGATACATTATAAGAGAGGTCACATTACATTATAAATCACAGAGAAATAATTAAACAGCTTGAGGGCAGTTGAGTTTCCATATAGGGAAAAAAAAAGGCTAATCTCTATACCTTTCACAAAAATAAATGCCAGGTAAATTAAAGATGTCAAACTATTAGAAAAAAAAGGAGGGAGGGACAAATTTATGACCTTGGTGTTGGATCAACATACGAAAGTAAAAATAAGCTCAACTATACTAACATTAAGTACTTTTGTACATTGAGAGATATTTAATAAATTAAGAGACAAACTTGGAGGTATTTGCAACATATATAACAGGATTACTATCCCAAACTTAGTAGCTACAATCTGGTGAGAAAAATCCAAAAGAAAAATGATCAAAGGATGTGAACTAGCAAGTCTCAGGCAAAGACTCCAGATGGCCAATAAAATATAAAAAGATCAGGGAAATACAAACTAGAACACCTTTGAGATATAAAAATAATCCTCTTTATTTTGCTTTTAATTGTACCTCCTTTTTTAGATGTTTTAAATGCATCTTCACATTTTAAAAATTGAAAGTCTGACAATGCTTACTAAGTATTAGTAAAGGTGTAGAAAAACAAATTCATTGAATGCAGGAATATAACTTGATATGGCCACTTGGGAGAGCAATTGAGCAATATTTAATAAAGTTGAAAATGTATAACACTTTGACCAACAATCCCTCTTCTAATTATATGAGAACCTCAGATGTATATGTACAAGGATCTTTATTCACAGAAGCATTCTATGTAATAGCAAAAATTTAGAAACAAGCTAAATGTCCATCAATAAGGAAGGAGATGAATTGTGGTATATGGCTATGTGATGGAACACTATACAACAGTTAAACTTAATGGGTTTATGTGTATATCAACTCTGCTGGAACTCAAACAATATTGAATGAAAGACAAAAACCACTCCATGTTTTCTATGTAGGAAAATTGTAGCTAGTGACAGCAGAAATACTAACTTTGTGTATTTGCTTCTGGGGTAGTGGTGCAAGGAAAATGATTTTTAAAGAAGCGAAGGAGAACCAGGGAAGGGACATCAACTTCAGCTGAGATAAATGCTTTATTACTTTAAAAAAGAAAAAAAGACACAGGTGGCAGAATTTAACATTTGTTCATCTGTGGGTGTTTTTTATATTACATGCTTTGTATTCGAAGAAAAGAGTTCTGTCTCTTTCCATTAAACAGACCTTCTCTATGAGTGGCATATTCTACCTATACTATACATTAGTGCCCTCTTGAATCCATGGGAGTATGATACCTTCTGAGACCCCCATTGGATGCCTAAAACTGTGGATAGTACCAAACCCTTTATATACAATGTTTTTTTCTATACATATGTAAGGTAAAGTTCAATGTATAAATTATGCACAATAAGAGATTAACAACAATAATTAAAGCAATTATACTATAATAAAAGTTACGTGAATGGCTTTGCAGCCATTCTTAAGTAAAATGAGGGCTACTTGAACACAAGTACTGCAGTTTCATGACTGTAGATCTGATGACTGAGACTGCTACTAAGCAATTAACAGGCAGGGAGCGAATATAGCAAGGAGATGCTGGACAAAGGAATGATTCACATCCCAGGCAGGACAGGGTGGGACGGCTCAAGATGTCATTATGCTACTCAGAATGGCGTGCAATTTATAGCTTATGAATTATTTCCGGAATTTTCCATTTAATGTTTTCAGACCGAAGTTGAGTGCAGGTAACTGAAACCATGGAAAGTGAAAACATGGATGGGGGGACTACTGTACGAGCTCCACTATGACCAAAGTGTTAGCTTTGTTTGGACAGGTACAGGTTGAGTAACCAAAAATGACTAGTTTTATTTTGCTTTTTTATATTGTGCCTTAAAAAAAAAAAAAAGATGTTTTAAATGCACTAATGCCATCTTTTGAAACTTTCCTCTCAGAATACAGTACTGCCATCCTTGTAGACAAAGGACCATATTCCATTCAGGCTTTCAATAGGAGGGCATCAGGCAGGCTGTGATAATATAACTGACAATTGCAGCTTCTGCAGGAGTTTCTGTGAAAGTGAGGAAGAATTCCTCTTCAAGCTAGTTCTTTTGCCATCAGCTAAGGCGTTGGCTGAGCCCAGCAAATTGTTCTTGGCCTCCTAGGCTCCCAGTACTCTATTCCAGGCCTTCCTTGGAGCAGCAGCCTCCTGGTTTTGTGTGGAGGTATTGGCTAGGGCACCTTTCTTATATGGAGCTGGTGACCAGCAATCCTAACCTAGGAAAAGCAGTCTCGTTTGGTTTGTGCATTGGCAGTAGTAAAGCAAACTGGGTGTTCCAATCTCCAGAGAGGAGTCACCTGGAAAGCAGGGGGCCACTTGCATCTTGGCTCCAGCTGGTTGTGTTCCATGTAGGACTGTTGTCAATATCTTCTGAATTTTCAAGAGAAACTGGAAACTAAACTAGGTTCACTTTCCAAATTAAAATGGAGGGAAGAGTGCACTGCGTGAGGCAAAAAAAACATGTCTGCAGGCTCAGTTTGGCTAGTGGGGCTACCAGCTAGCAACTTGTGTTCTAATCAAGCCTAAATTTGTAAAAGCACCAGAAGTGCTTTATGCCAGAGTTGAACTTCACAGAACAATAAAATGTTCCCAAAATTTTGGAGCTAGACATAGTGTTGCCAGCTTTTTATTTTACCAAGCAATAACATTTTTTTTATTAAAAACACACGAAAAGAAAACTCACACATACCCACACAGCACTACTGTTTAAATATTTCATTAAAGAAAGGCCATTATATACCTAGAAATAGGATGCACCTAATAGCAGTCCAAAATTCCTTACAAAACCCTGGAAGCCAGCTTTGTTTTGGAATTGAAAATTTTTTGTGTTTTGGTTTTTTGTTCATTTGTCTTTTTTTTCTTTTCTTTTCTTTTTTTTTTTTTTTACATTTTTGAAAGGTAATATAGTACATATAAACACTCCATAATAAAATATAAAATTTCTGAGTGAATATATCAATATTCAACTAAGTGGAATAAGTAAAGTCTATAAATAACCATATGTCAGTTCAAGACAGGATTTTCTGCCAAGTGAGTTTTCGTGCCAAACCAGAAAACCTGGTTTTCAGACCTCTTTGGATTATAGACGTATATCAAAAAGGAAAAAAAGTCCTTTAAATGGACTAGCTTTTGGAAAACCTCAGCATGTTGTCCTTATTTTTCTCAAGTTACCCTAGACCACTGGAGACTGCCCTAATGGTTAGACATTTGGGAGTTTCTGATGTAGGCCAAGACAAATCTTTATATGCTTTCCCACTTTCATCTGGCTCCCTCTTGCAACAGGGAGCACACGCCGTCTATGGCAGCATTTCATAACGTAAATGTTTCTTGCCTTTGGAGTCCTAAGTCCTTGTATCTCCAACTGTATTGGTGTATTGGTCCTAATTCTGATCTCTTTGCTACCCAGAACTCAGCTGCTTCTTTCATGACACGCTTGAGTTACTGGAATGCACCTCTCCAGGCCCAATGAGCTTGGCTCTCTCAGCTGTCCCTGTCATATGACAAGGTTGCCCTCCATGCTGAGTGCTTTCTGGAGCAGCATTGGTGTGTTAAGGGTTTCAAGAATGGCTTCCAGAAGGATCTGAACCCCAAAGAATATAGTGGGACTGGGCAGTTCAAAATAGCTTTCTGTCCATGCACCCTGAGCATTAAATGTTTGAACGACGAAGTCATACTAATGCCTTGCATTGTTTCAGAATCGAATGACTTCTCCAGGAAGCAGCTTGAGGAATTGGAAGGGGGCAAGACTTTGCAGACAGGCCTTGAAGGGCAAGAAAGATATGGACTTATTGGGGATGTAAACAGGAAGGCATTGCAAGGAAAGTAGGAAAGCACTGGGTATGCGTGAGTGGTTTCATGCAGAAGAGCTGGGCCTGGAGGAAGAGCAGAGTTTGGGAGGAGACTGGGAAGAGAGGATGTCAGTTGAAAGAAATGGTTGAGATAGAGGAGGCTGACTGTGCAGACCTTGAAGGGAGCAATCGCTGCCCCACCCACTGCAAGGAGGATTCGTGCTTTTGGTAGTGAGGAGACAGCAGACTGACTTAAGCAGAAAGGGCATTTATCAGGAGGCTACACTGCAGGGCATTTCTGTTCCTGTCCCTCTGTGTCCTTCCCATTCTCCTTAGAAAATTCCCCAAGCAGCCTGCCTGCTCTTAGCCCTTGGAGGATTTTTCTGTGCCCCGAGCACTTTCCACTCCTCTAGTCATCTATCTGTGTGTAGCTTCTCCCCTATTTAACTGTGGTCTCTTAATGGCAGGGTTGTGCCTCACTCACCTTTGCTGCCCTGGGAGGCACAAGCTGCAAGTTGTCAGATTTTCTCCATGTTGACCCTGCCTTGGCCTCTTCATGAGGAGGTACCCAAGTTTTCCCTTTCATTTTATTTCCTACCTTCCCTTGCAAAGATTCCAATCTCAGGCTCCAGACATTTATTGCATTTTTCTGATCAAAGCTCTTGTCCAAGCAGGATGTTTTCCATACCAGGAAGTTTAAGAGGATCCAGAGTGACCCACAAGAAGAGGAATAAAGTGATCACAATTTTCTTCACTAATTTAGCACAAGAAAAGAATTGAACCCTTTGCTCAGCTTCTCTGAACGCTGAGCTGAACACCTTAGTTAATTCAGCACTCGTGTACTTTCTTTTCTTTGTAACTTTTTATTTTGAGGTGATTTCAAACTTACAGAAACAGTGCAAGAATAGCACAAGAAACTCACATTCGCCCTTCACTCAGATTCACTAATCGTTTATGTTTTGCCCATTTGGCTCTGTCACTCTCTTTATATGTGTACACACACGCACATACACACACATACTTTTTTCTGAACTGTTTGAGAATGTCAGCTCATTCACGGTGTTCTTTTGCTGTAGTGTATATTTCCTAAGAACATAGACATTCTCTTGGTTTTTCACTTCTTCCTGGGAGTGCTGATTTCTTGGCCCTAATATGATGTTTACTGAGAATTGGAGGATGAGGAGAGGGGCTGTCTCATTGATCTAAGGGGTTTAGTCACACATGTGTCACAGCGTTCCTTTCCTCCTGACTGGGCCCTACAGGGACAGAAACCCACACTAAGAAGGGGTGGGGTTGAGTTTTCTTAGAAGAGTCTGCCTGTTGTTTCTGGGTGAAAATGTGAGCCTCATTACAGCTCCAAAACCAAGCACAATGTGGGGAAGGTGGCATCAATTAAGTGAGCCAGTCTCAAACCTTGAAGCATTTTTATTGTCCATGTGGTGCCAGAATCCAGAGGAAAAAAAAGTCGCACCATTGCACTCGTGGAGGAAAGTTTCTCTTCCGTCTTTTGCCCTTGCTGCCTCTGGTAATAGTCGCAGTCCTCACAGCCGACCGGAAAGCTGTTTCTGCCATCATCATCTGGAGAAGGGGTCCTCAGATCCCCGCTGCTCTTAACCAGGTTCCCAGAGATTCAGAGACTGAGGCACAGAGTTGCGGGCAACCTACCTTTTTAGGGTCCCCACTTTTTTAGTGATGCCTGGTGGATAGATAGATGGACAGACATGATCAACCTTTTCCTTTCTCTAATTATAAAACGAATACCTGTTTATTGGGGGTGAGGGGGTGCAGAATTCATAAATTTAGAAAAATATGAAGAAGCATACAGATCACCTATAGGCCTCCTATAGTCAGGTTTCCATCCTTTCAGATTCCTGCTGCATCAGGAATAAGCACAGTGTGTAGCTAGGAACCCACACATCTGGGGTCATCAGAACTAGACAAAGTTCTGGCTCTGCCGTTACTGCCTGAGTAAGGGGACTAAACTTTGAGATCTAGTTTCCTCATCTATAAAATGGGATAATAATACTTGCTTAAATAAGCTAATTCATGTCAAGGGCTTAGTCTAATACCTGGTACAAAGCAATTGCCAACAAGTGTTAGTTCTAAACAACCAAAAAGAACTATTGCCATACTACTGTACAGCAGCCTGCTGTGTTCTCTTAACAGAAGTTTATTCATTCAGTGTGTACTTTTTTGAGTGCCCATTGCATGTCAGGCATAGTGCTAAGTCCTAGCGAGCTAACTGAAAATCTTTGCCCTCATAGAGCTTAAGTTCTAGTGGAGAGAGAGAGACAGATAACAAAAGTGTATATTTTATGAAGTATGTCATAGTCTGATAAGTAAACTGGAGGAAAATTTAGCCTAATACTGCAGATAGGGACATCATTGGCAAGTTACTATTTTATATAGGATGGCCAAAGGAAGCCTCTTTGGAAAGGTAGTATTTGTGCAGAAATCTGAAGGAAACGAATATCTAGGAGAAGAATGTGTGAATATCTAGGAGAAGAACACATCTGGCAGTGAGAACAGCATATGCAAGGGCCCTGAGGCAGGAGCATGCTCCTCGTGTTTGAGGGTGAGCAAGGAAGCCAGTGTGACCAGGGCAGAGAGAGTAAGGAAGACAGTGTAGGAGTGGAGGTCAGAGAGGTAGTGGGAACCCAAT